>NW_028277087.1:30941250-31112500 GCF_059951505.1 Python bivittatus
CAGCCCTCTCATCAACAATTAAATTACTGATGAGGGAGGCCTTATTACAGGCCGACCTGGTATTTAGAAGCTGCAGCTGAAAGCTGGGGCCTCTGAAGGTCTGCTGACTGGATAAAGAGGTTGAGACCAAGAAGCTGGTATTAGACATTGGTCACATGCTCCCTGAGAATGGCCCATGCCCCATCTCCCGCCATATCTCCCCACGCCCATTACCACCATAATATTGGCCTGCCTGTATCCCCCCAAAGGCCACACTATCCCCCAGTCCAGGCCCCCCCAATTCCCAAGGCTGGAACCTCCCATAACACTCAATCACATCCATCCCAGGAAGGGGAAGCCAGGCACCCCAAGGCACTTCAGCTTCATTGGCTGTCAGCACCATCAGGGTACCCAGCACCCACTTCCCTCACTCCACCCACAAGCACAGACACACCCAAGCTCATGCACTCCCAGGAACACCCCCCCCCCCATCCTGCAGCTCTCACCCGCTGGTTAGGGTCCCCTTCCTTTCACCCAATCCACCAATCTCCTCCTCTGGCTTTCACCCAAAGGGGAAATCAGTACACAGTGGGAAACCCATAGTCCAGAATCAAAGCACCTGGCTGGCAGATGGAATCACACCAAATGGATGTCTACTCCCTCTCTGGAACTAGCAGAGGGAAAGAAGAAATAGAGCCTGGGGCAGGGGTGGGTCCACAGTAGCCTGCTACTCTACTGTTATTCATATGTCCACTCAAATGGACATATTTGCAAGTTTTAGAATTCTCAGATCTCGTCTTCTGAACAGCAATACTGTAGATTTTTTTTTTTAAGTTCAGCGCAATAAGAAATTCAAAACAAGGGTCAGAAATTAATGCAAGCTTATAGTGACTATGAATAAGAAGGAAATCTCTCTGAACATGAATTCCTACAAAGCATTATAAAAGCATTGTAGGGAAAAGCAGTGAGGAAAATCAGCCATTTTCTAGGTAAGTTACAATTTTTAAAAAGGAAATTTTCAGCAGTCACTTTAAAAAAACCTAATTCCACTCCTTCAAAAAAAAAAAAAAAAGATTCACATCAAAAATTAAATTTCATAAGAATTTAACTAAATTATTTCATTTTACATTATCCCTATCAGATTATTAAAATCATGTTTGTTTTTAAATCTGAGGAAGAAATACCCCTGTATGATGTTTGTTTTAATTCCTAGAGGACAGTGAACTTCCTGACACAACTATGTATGTTAATAGGAGCCATCCATATTGTTGCAATCAGTCAAAAGTTTGTCACTGACTTTGCTGGACTGTAGATGTCACTCCTCCCCCCTCCCCTTTTTTAAAACTTATTCTTATCATGCTTTTTAAACAAGAACTTAGAATGGGATGTATGAACCTGAAAGCTCCTGTCCACTTCTGAGCTTCAAACCAAAGAGGTCTGCTTCATCCTACATCAGCAATGACAGGGCACTATAATACAGTCCTATTAGAAATGGAGTGCATGGATGAAACTTGTCTCTGGGACTCAACGAGATAAGAAACTAGTCGGTTCGGTCAAGCACTGATAAGGGTCTGGAGTAGAGCTGACAAGGACAGATTGGAACAGATTTGGTCAAGAGATAGAAGTGATGAAACCAAAGCTGGCAGCTGTGAGGAAGAGATTAACAGAAAAGGTCATTGTAGGATATAGTTCTCAAGTTGAGGATGCTTCTGTTTAACTGTGAAAGAAGAGTATCAGATCTGAGGTTGTGGTTAAAGGGCTTCTAAAATGATTCACCATGGGAAAAAAAAAATCCAATCGGACAGATCACACTATCTCATTTTATAGATTCTACAACTGAATTGAGTTCACATTCCAACACATTTCCTTCACTAAAACAGAGCTAGAGTCCTAGATTCTCAAAGGCAGTTGCCAAGGATATGGGAGATGCCCTAAGATGATATGATGAATATAAACTAATTTTAGAAATCCCATAATAATTCATATTGAAGTGACTCCTGATGGCAAACTAGTTGTGGTCTAAGCAAACTGATAGTTGTAAAGTGATGGCACAGATCATAGTCAGGCTGCTCCTTACAGGAAGTGTAATGAAACTGAACTGGGGTGATTCCTTTTACACACAAAATTCTGAAAGAAACTGTAAACAACATTGGTAACAACATGCAAGATGGAAACTGTAAGGTCATGGATGTTACGGCTAGATGGAGTCCAAGGATATGCATTGTATCTTCATTCTGGAGGATGAGGTAGCTCTAAAAACCTGTGACCATCCACAGAAGTTTCTGGAGTCAGTCACAATAGTTAATAACTTAAATAAAAAATTCACCCAGATTAATATGTATTTTCAGTGGAGGTTGTTTAAAACAGCATCTTAAAATATATGTTAAAAGACTTCCTTAAATTGTATTCACCCATTTCAAGAAGACAATGAGAAGATGAGACACTCACTTGGGAGTCCCAAAAGTTAGGTGGAGCTACTGAAAAGCCACCTTTATAATCCTAATTATATTATTATTGTATTATTAATTATTAATTATTATTTATTATTATTTATTATTATTAATTAATTATTAATATATTAATTATCTCAGAGATTCTTGCAAAATACAGGTAAGCTTCCTAAGATTATCCCCCTGTGCAAGCAGGCTTATACCAAAGAAGAGTTCAAAGATAACTACCAACATTTTGAATTTCACATAGAAACAAAATGAAGCTGGTTTAGATTCATGGTAGAACTAGTGACTAGGAACAAGCTTTCAGTTTGTTCCTAGACACAATACAACTGTACCCTAATTTCATTTAACTCTAAGTAAAGACCATTTAATTCCAAGGGATTATATTTCTAAATCTCCTGGCACTGAGATCTTATTGTTTCAGTAGAACTTTGTTATAAAAAAAGAAAACACATTTTTTTGGATTCTGCTCATCCCTTGAAATTCATTACACCAGCCAGAATTACCCAGATGAAGCCAAATTAAGAGGAACCATGAATGAGACGTTTCCCAAGAAATGAAACCATTTCCCTGGAACTGAGACATTCCCCAGGAATACCATGCTGTTGTATTCCTGCACTGCAATACCCAATATTTTGACATCAGCAAAGTCATTAAACTTGGTAGAACCCCCAGTTCATCCTGGTACCACCACATTTCTGCTCTGACCACCAGGAGACACTCTTCTGCAAAAGGGAAAGAATGGATTCTAAGTAGGGAAATTACTGGAACTGGTGAGAAGCTTTAACAGCAACTTTAGTATCCTGCAATTTTGCACATTAATTTTTTTTTAAATTGCTATAGTGCTTATTGTATAAGGCTAAGCTTTCCACTCTTCAAACTATTAATAAAAGCTTCCCATTGAGAAGACAAATACATACTTGATACATTTTTAATCCTATGCCAATACATTTGACTAAAGCTGTTTGTTGTTTCAGTGACATGATTTAACTTGCCCTTCTGTATTCAGGGGTTCTGATTATTAATGGCATTTGGAAAACGCTGATGGAGCCATCAAATTGTACACTGGTCATCCCACTCCTTCCCTCCTTTTAACTATAAAGAATGGCAATCAAGCTTAATTTACTAGCAAGAATAACCCTAAGAAACCCTCTCCTTATATCTCCAATGGGAGAAAAGGTCAAATGGCAGCAAGAAGAAACAGTAAAGAACAGTTAATAGTTTTAAACAGAAACATATCAATCAGCTACTGAAACCATGATTAGAATGACCATAGCAACCTGCCATATTTTGGGTCATAACATGACTCCAAATAGTTCAATGTTATTTGCACTGGAAGTGCAAAAACTGAGCAACTATCAAACCACCTCCAAAGGCTTAGGTGTCATTTTTAATGTAGCAAAATCCAAATGCTAAATAAAAGGTGAGGAACCATATTAACCGTTTTACCTGTGTTACATTCAATTTAACTTAGATCAGATTCTGATTTTTTATCAAACCCTTCCATTTCTTTATCTGGGCCTCTGATATTTGGGTGCTGATAGACTCTTGCAAGCTTGAAACTTTGTAGAAAATTAAATAAAGCTTCCAGGCCCAACTGTCCATTACCCAAAGTATATATCCTTTGGTTCTTCCTCTACATGTCTTGTATATTAAGCCCTTCGCACAACAGAAGACAACTATTATCTCTCACCTTCATTTCTCTTCTACAGGTAAAATATATCCATCTCCTTCAATTGTTCCTCTTGGACTTTCCAAATCTCAACATACAGGTCACTTTTTTCTAGATGCAATCTAACATGTCCATTTCATCAAAAACCAAATTGAAATTGTGCCTTTATAACCGAAAGCCAGAACAAAGTTCTTTTATTGCTGTAAATCCATCTGCATCCCTCATTTCTTTCATGGACAGGTCATGAGACCATTTCACCAGCAGAGGAATTTCATAGATCTCTACTTCCTGAATGCGAAAAATGTATCTGATATAAGGGCCGCTAAAGTGGATTCCATACATATTATTCCTAAACCTACATTGCATATATTTTTTAGATTACATATATACTGACCACTACATGTTTGTGTTTTGAGCTGCTTGATCTATCTTTCTGAAGAAAAGTAAGACAAACATCTGAGTGAACTGGCAGATTTATGGTCCTGATAAAAGTGGCAATAGAGGAGATTGAGTTGGCTCAGGGAGAGCTTTCTTCCAGGAATCTAGAATTCATTTCCATGAATCTCTCCTTGCTTTGTGTCTCCTATTAATGAAAACATTGGAGTTGCCTTTTAGATTTCCTGCCCAAAAGATCTTACCCCAGGCCTGTGGTTAAATCAAGTTTATTGTTGTAACTACAGGCATAATAAAACAGGGAGTCCTTAGGAATTACAGCAATAAAACAAACAAATAAAAAGTTTAAACGTAAATAACCGTATAGTAATCTTAGATGTCTATCCAGAATTTCAACATTAAACTAAAAAGTTTAACCCTAAAACTACAACAGACTAGGAGTCTAATCTTTGGCAATTTATTTCGAATTTTAAAAGATAACAGAATAAAAATGGCCAGTTGGGAAGTAATGGGGAACAATAACACAGGGATCACCAGGCCTGTATATTACGTTTCATTTAGCTGTGAGTTCAAAGAAAATCTTTTCCAAGTAAAGTTCACAAAAAGCAGATGGGTGATGTGGACATTTCCTCTAGGAAGGGAGAACTGTGAAGGGTTTACATTGAGTTAAGTTTTAACACAAAGAAAGAACAGAGGAATCCCTCTCTTCTTCTCCACCTCCCCAACCTGATTATTATTTTGTTATTTAAGTGATAATATATGAACCTAAGGTTAAGGAGAAATTATATGTGCTGATAGTCTCCTAGTGGTCTCCATTGTAATATTCCATTATAGTGTATGTTAATCACAGCATTAAGTAAAATGTGCATACTTGTGGTACTGTCAAATACCAAAGGAAATCAAAAGACACAGGAGGTGCCTTGCAATTGTTTTAACCATTAACGGCTCTTAAGAAACACAATATGACAGCTGGGGGTGAAGGAGGAGGGAGGGAAAAAGAAAAGGAGTGAGGTTTTGTAAAGGTATGCAAAGCAGGGCTGATCACTGATGTGTGGTAGAAACTCCCTAAGGCCTCTTTTTAAAATATAGAGTCTATAGAATGCATTTCAATGGTGTCGCTTTGAAAGGAAAATCTGAAGTAGCAGATTACAAGTCACCATTACCAAATTTAAGTTAATTTTTCACTTTGCAATCTTTGGAGAGAAATTCCCTTTTGTTAAAAGGTATACTGTATGGTTCTTCTGATTTCCTTTCCCCCTCTTCTGCCAGCCTTAGCCTTCATATGTTTTGGCAAGCCCTATCACTATAAGGTTGTTTCCCCCCACCCCGGAAAAAAAAGGAAAAAAAAGCGTTGAGATTTTAATAGCTAATAATAGGAAGCAACATAAAAGCACAAATCCAATTTAAGTGAAAGAGTTCCTGTGTAAGCATTACTTGTCAGTCTTTGGTTGTACTGTATGGGGACCAGCTAGAGAGCAGTGGCAGCAATGAAATATAAAGTCCAGATTTAATTCTGATACAGAGAAATACAATTTCAAAACTGGACGTCTTATCATAGGCATGTCCCATTGGAGAACTCATTTCCCTAGCAAAAGCCTGTCACTGCCATTATGTTGTACAAGGAACCAATTTACTACTACAGCTAAACAGGGTTACCAGTGCTGTTGGAACTAAAGCATTTGAAGTTATCGCTACAAGGGGAAAAATAGCATTTCAAATGTCAGTGAAATGGGAAGGTATAATTGAAAAGTATCAATCAGAGAAGCTAGAGAGTTTAGAAAGCAGAAACCTCTGTTGCCCTCTCTTTCTTTCCTTCCTTCCTTCCTTCCTTCCTTCCTTCCTTCCTTCCTTCCCTCCTCCCCTCCCTCCCTTCTAAAAGATTTCCACCAATTCTTTGTTTGAATGTCAAGACATGAATTGCATTTTGATAGTTTCTTCTACAGACTTCGATTACTCTAATTTCACTACACCAAGTTGCTTACCCCACCCATATCCAAAACTGCCCATCTAAAGCTTCTAAAAAAAAAAAAGCAGATTAAATTTTGTTTTGTTTCCATAATTCATACTAATCTACAACAAGCGTTTATTTGAACCTGTCATTTTCCTTACCTCCATCTTCATTATCTTTCTCAAGTGCTCAGCTCAACCCTTTCAACAAAATCATTGGGAGATGGGTGGCATACGAATGTAATAATAAATAAATAAAAACCTAGTCTATGTATTGTCAAAGGCTTTCACGGCCGGCATATGATGGCTGGTGTGGGTCTTCCGGGCTGTGTGGCCTTGGTCTTGAAGTTTTGTTTCCTAACGTTTCGCCAGCACCTGTGACCGGCATCTTCAGAGTGCAGGAGCACAGACAGGAGCAGTTCTCTCTGTGCCCCAAGACAAGAACTGCTCCTGTCTGTGCTCCTGCACTCTGAAGATGCCGGTCACAGGTGCTGGCGAAACGTTAGGAAACAAAACTTCAAGACCACGGCCACACAGCCCGGAAGACCCACACCAGCCAAAAACCCAGTCCTCCATATCCTTTCTTCAACCCCAAACTAACTTTTTTTTTTCCTAGAATGAGAAGCGTGGGGGGAAAGTAGAAAAAGTAAACAAACAAAATGAGTGTGTTTCTACAAATAACAGTAAGGATTCCTTTCATTCAGGAGCAGGTTACTTGTGAATGTTAGTGCATAACAAAAACTGGAGAAGAGATTTTAAAGTTAAATGCATACGTAAACAATGTAGTTTTTGTTTTCAACAGCCCCACAAAATTATGTTGTTGAAATTCGGTAGCATATTTTTTCTTTCTTTCTTTTTTTTTTTTTAATAAATGAGAAGCAAACTAGATGTGAAGTTTTTGGTCCTGTCCACTCTGATGTCATTATTATATCAGCATCACATCCCCTATACAGCAAAAATAAAATTGTCTACCCCAATCTAAAGGCTATTTCATACTCTAAACAACACCAATTAATGGAAGGTTCCCCCTCCCCTGACCCAGGTAGCATGGTTCCATTACTTCCTATTTTGTCAGAAGGCAGCATGGGTGACCACCTTTCCCATTCAGTTTGTTGGCTTTACTTAGGGCAAACTCTGGCATATATGAAGGCTGTGTGTATAAAATGTTCTTCATATGCAAAAATTATTAGCTGATACCTCTTTTCCAGAAAATGGATTATCTGGATTTGCTCTTCATGGAACATGTTTTTACATGTTCTATATTTGGATATTTTAATTTTATTTATTTCTTTATCCAATTTATATGGCCACCCATCTATCCAAGGAACTCTAGACAGCAAGTAAATTAAAAGCAAGGGATTCTATTAGACCAAAATATGATTTCCAAGGATAAACTCTCTTTGGAAGGACAGGCAGAGATGATGGAGTTGTAGTTGGAAGTCTGGCATACTGAGGGCAGGAACGCCCTATCTCAGTTTCCAGGCAGAAAGATAATCCTCAGCTCACTAGGCAAAAGACAAGTAGATGGAACTGGAGCCTTGAGATTAAATGAAGAGCAACCTCAATGATGCTGATCCTTCCATTGGAAATATGGATGCAGTTTTACCTGGAACTGCTCACAATGTGCATGAACTTGTCCCTTTATCCTGAGATCTTGAGTCGTAAAGGAGCACTGCACCAGTGGCTGGTCCACTGTCAGAAAGATGAAGTGAAGAGGAGAAGAATAAGTGAATGAATAATACAGGATTATTGTTGCCTTTTATTTTCAGTTACCATTATGTGGGATGCAAAAGTCAGGCTGATCCTTATGTTTGAAGGGAATTTATTTCTTTGGTCCAGTTAGTGGGAAAAGAAAGGCAAGTTCATAGGTCAGGCATTAGGATTCAACTCAACATTACATGAAAGACAACCTATGGATGGCAAAACTTTACAGTATTCAACTTTTCCATTCCACAACAATTTAATATATGTTCCACAGACAGTATTCAGTATTTTCCACACCATTTCATTGACTGCTGCAGATTAAGAAGAGCAATGCTTCCTGTCATGCTATAGGGAAACCTAAATTTCACATCAGAGAGGTAGAAGGGCAAATTTCAAATGGGTCTGCTATTTTTAGTGGAAGCTCTGGGTTCCTTGTAACATATCATTCCAGGCTTAGTTGACCTTCATAAAAGTCTGTATTTTCTTACTTGAAAATCATTTGTAAAGAGTCCAAAGGCTGCAATATGCTCATATAACCCATTTGAATAACAAACAACAGAAAATGTTTGGTGGCTTCATAGACGTTTATGCAAAGAATGGAGAAAGAGTGTCTTGGACATCTGGCTCTTCCAAAATAAATGTTATAATACTCCAGCTAAACAATTTGGCAAAACCAAAGCAACCTTCTTCAGGTACGATCCAAACTTAATGTATTCCTCAAAACTGTTTTCCCCAACTTAATTGTCTCTGGACGTCAACTCCCATAATCCTCAGTATCCTGTGGTGTGATTCATTATATAAAGGAGCATATAGTTATTGTCAACTATAGGACAAATGTGGAAGTCCACAGATTAAAATTCTGTTGAGCATTGATGATCCAATCTATGCTACCCATGACAGACAGACCTAATTTTGGATGCAGGGCTACTTTTTCAGCTTTTTTTTTTTTTTTTTACTACAGCATTAATTTCCTCTTTGCAGTAAATGATCATTTTAGTAAAAAAGCAGTGAGCTCTCATTATTTGGGCCTCTGTTTAGGAAAAGATTACTCCCATTGTGCCAAACATGGGTTTAACCAATTACTAATATCTTGTTTGACTCTATCCCTTTAATGCTTGACAGACAAATATAATATACATTGAATTTGGAGAGAAGGAGGTGCAACAGTCAAGTGAATGAAATTATGTGCACCATATAAAGCACAACACCTTGAATGAGTCATGTTTCTATTTCTAATCCCAACATGTTGGCAGGTGTACTATACCTCTTTTCTCTACAGCTGTACCTATGCTTTCTTCCAACAAAGACACTCAAACCTGCTAACTCTACTTTCACAATTTTGCATCCTAGCATAGGTCTATGAGTTTCATACTGATCATTGTTGCCTTACTAAGGGGTGTGACCACTACCTGAAAATAACATGCAAACTTTCTTAAATCTAAAGGATTAAATCCCAACTGATGAACCTGTGTTGGTGGTGCAGCACAATTCATGAGGAAGACCTATTTTCTGCTTGGGATGAGGCAACTTCCCTGGCAGTTGTTAATGCCTGCAACAGACTGAAGAGAAGCTGCCAACATTCAAAAGCTCTGATGAAGTGAGCCAACCTCAGACTAATAATTTTATGTCTCAATATAAAGTGGAAGAAATTACATAAAAATAGACAATTTTTAACAGTATGGTATTCTGCTATGAAAGGAGGCTAAATAACACAGTTGCCATATGAACATCTTTCTCCTATCTACAGTACCTAACTTTAGCACAGTCCATATGTCTATTTGTCTGATAACTGAACTTAACTGAGAGAGCATTAAATGGAGAGGGAGCTCTTAACACTTAGTGCCTCAAGGGGGAAAAAACACTTTAGGGTGAAACACCTACCAATGGTGTACACCTTTTGTTGTAACCTTTGGGAGAAAAAAATGAGAATCAAATTAGCACTTGCTTTGGAATGGTGCCCCAACAAACTGTGATGCTCAAACACATACAATACCCATGACACCATTTACAGTCAACTGTGGCTTAAGAAAAGCATCAGTTTTTTTCAGAAAGTACAAAATGGTTTCAAAAAGGAATGGCTTCATTGGGGAACCTCATTTACCCACTTTTACAGCACAGAGTAAATATTTTAAAGTAGGTTTTGGAATTATTTCAAAGACCTGTACAATTTGATTGGCCAGAGGAGATAGTAAAGGAAAAGTGTGGGGGGGGTGTGGATGTAAATATTGCACAAAGCTGTTCTCTATGTTCATAGTGTTGCCACCCAGTGGCAGAAGGGCAAATTTATGTGTATGGAAACACAAGTGGCAAGATCAAACTGTTTTCCAAGATAAATGCCAAGTGAACAAAATTAAATTTTGCAATACCTTGCTAGCATTTTGGTTGTGAGGGGTGAGATTAATCAGCAAAATACAATTATAAATCCAAGGGTTTTGAACTCCCCCCCGCCCTTCTTTTTAAATTATTTGTGGGTAGAGCTCTGTGACAGGGCCTAGAAATCCAACTCCTGCCATGCATTTTCTGCAAGAGATTTGGGTTACGTTCTTGGAATTGCTACTACACAGTCATACCGTATTATTTCCAGAGAGAAAAGAATGGCTGCCTTCAATGGTCTACCTGAAGATCTCCTCTCCTTACTGTCTTCATGATGACTTCTGCTTCCTGTGAAACCCCCAAACATTATATTGTTTGTTTCTACCCTTATTCATTTGTGTGCACTAAGTTCCCAAAAGATATCTTTTGAAGAATGAAAATAAATACATCCTCTTATATATGCACATCTAAAAAAAAAATCCTTATATGATAACTCTTCACCATGAAGAATAGTGAGCATTAAGGTTCTCTAAATAAGTCAGCAGTTGAGCTGGATTGATGGCATTCAGGATGGTATCGAATATACACCTCAATTGTTTTCTTTCTATTGCAAGAACTAGTGATATAACAACAATGGATTTTTATGAGAGCAAATTTCAAAATGGACTCTATCCAGCATTAAACAGACAAAAGGAATTGTTTGCTGTGCATGTTTTAATGTATATTTTGATCGATGCTTACAGAATCCATCTTTCTCTAGTTATTGCTGGAAACATGCATTCCAAAAACATTATGTGTTTCTAAAAGCAGACAAAAAAATACCTTAGGTGTGTTTAAAATTAGCATACATACCAAAGGTCCTTGTGTTATAAATTCTGTATTGGAAAATTTGCATAATAGCATCAGATAACTTTCCTTTTCAAAAAATATCTAAGAAATGTGTATTAAAAGCTGTGTATAGCAGGACTTTCATACAAAAGTTCGAAATGTTAGGAATAAGAGTTTTTGTACAGCACATCTAAAACCTCTTTTAAGAGCACAGCAGACTGGAATATTGTTTTACTAGTGTGAACAGCAGACCATTTCTTTCTATTCTGAATATCCCTTCTAGAGGCATAATTCAGCTACAAGGACAGGGGGAAGTATTAACTGTATAGCTCTATCTCTTTAGCCTTGTATGTTGTGCTTGTAACTGTACCCCTTTAGCCTTGCTTGTTGGAGAGTTCGTATCTCTGCAAGAGCAAGAATCTCTCAAACATCTTCAGTGCTGGCAAAAAGAGTTGAAATATTGGCTTAAAACTCCTTAACAGATTCCACTCTATCATCTTTTTTAATTAAATGTTTTAAAAAATCAAGCCTCCGCACCAACTATTATGCTAATGCAACATTAATGTTAAGACTTTTCATTGGATACATGTCAAGAAATTCAAGAGCTATTGTTCCCACAGCAACCATATTTTATCAATCTGCCACCAGTATGTAGTAGGCTTGTTTGAGGAGAGTATGCTCTGGCAGTTGCCAATTTTCTATGTATCCCTTAGATATAATTCCACTTAGGCAAGGAAAAGGGGAGGATTCTCCTCGTCCCCAGATGAATTTTGTGACCATACACAAAACAAGATTAAGGAGGAGGAGATTGCTCATTTACCTACCCCAGCATTTCACTACCTGATGCCCTACACATGAGCTGGCCTTCAGTTTTCATCATCCCCTACCACCAAGCCCAAAGAATCTTAATGTGGTGAATCTAAAACAATAAGGAAGTTAAATGCTATATAAATGTTTTAAATAACTGAATAAAGTACAAGGCATTTATGTACATATTTTCAATATTCATACCTTACCTGCATTGGAATGTTCATTTTGGCAAGTAAGTTAACTGTATAACATTGGAGTCATTCAGAAAATTGTATATCTGTGTTTTCCTACAACCCAGAATACTGTCTGTCTTGATTTGGATTATCTTCTTTCATTACCAAAAATAAATAAATAAATAAATAAAAAACAAACCACACTGCTCTAATCCAACCTTTCTCAATCTTTTTATGCTGGAGGAACCCTTAATATCATTTCCAAATCTCAGGGAACCCCTGCCTAAAAATGACCCCCCCCCAAAAATGAAAACTTCACAATCCAATTCACTTCTAACCTACAAAAGCCACATTTTACAATGTTTACAACAGCAAAGTGGCAGGCCAGCAGCTGAGTCGTAGCATGTAAAGCTTCCCATCACAATTGGTGCTAGCACTGGACAATGTGCAAAGTCCAAAAAACCATGTTTATTTTTTTTCCGATCACTATCTGTCATGGAACCCCAGTGACCTTTTGCAGAACCCTAGGGTTTCATGGAACCCCAGCTGAGAAACACGGCTCTAATCCTAATTTAAATATAGAAAAACATATCATATGAAGGGCATCCTTGTAGGTCTTCCCCCAGGTGTTTAGGCTATAACCCATATTAGCCCCAGCCATAATGATCAAGGACAAGAACTGTAATCCAAAACCTCTGGAAGGATCCAGGATGAAAGATGCACTCCTGAATAGAAAACTAGCTGGCATAGAGGTTGCTGCCTAGCTGATTAGATAGTGGATTCTGTATTAGATAAGAGATTTTGGAAGTAAGGATGCTTGAAATTTTATTAGCTTGTACAGTGAAAGGAATCAAGAGAGAGTGCCTTCTGCAGTTTGGAACCTTCCAGGTTTATTGCAGTACAACTCCCAGAATTCCTAGCCAACATGGTTAATTGTCCAGGCTATTAAGGGATTCCAGAAATTATACTTCTGTACAGCTGAGCATCATGCTGACATAAAGCTTTGCTCTTTTAGCATTTGCTCTGAATTTTCTTTTTCATATATATTTCCTTGTTTTTGTACTTCTAGTAAGAACAATCATTTTCCTCCTTCTTGCCCTCCTTCTCCTCCTCCTCCTCCACTTCAAATTAATATATTCATGGCATACACAATAGGCTTTTCTTTCCAGGAGATGGATTGAGTATGCATTTTATTATTTTTATTTATTTTCTTTTGCTGCAAAGATGGGGTTAAAAATCCAAGACATATGTCCTCATTCTCCCACAGTAGTATCAACTTTCAGTATCAAGAACCAATATATTTCAAGGGATACATGTCTGAATGCAGAATCTCTTCCTTAATTTCACTCTCAAACTTTAGATAGGCCTGGATGCATCCAACTCATACTTACATACATGCACCCACACATTCTTCAAATGTCTTTTTAAAATCAGTTTTAATTAAAACCTGGAGAGAAGAAATCAAGTTGTATGGGCGCTTGCAATAAAGGAGGTTTTTTCCCCCCAAAACTGCCAAGAACAGGTCATCCTTTAGTGCTACTAGGTCTATCTCCAAGCTGTGCTCTGGTCTGAAGCCCAAATGTAAGGCATCCAGGGAGTTGACAGATGTCACATGTTGAGAGAGCTTGGTTGTCAATACTCTCAGTGTTTTTGGCAAGAAACAGGAGGATGGAGAGACTTTCTCTGTCAAGTGTTGGCATCCTGTGGATCAGTCAAATTATAACGGAGGCTGGCAGGAGATACTTATCAGCCCTGCTCAAAGTGGATTTTCCCCCCACATACAATTGTTACATTGGTGCATACATATAATACTGAAATGTTGGAGGCTGTTGGAGAACACATGAAAGTGAACATGCAGTTCTTATCAGAAATCATCATATTTGTGCTATTCTTCAGAAGGGACAATAACAAAATCCACAAGTAGCATCAAAAACCCAAACTTATCTTTTCAGAATCTGTCAAAGTGATTTTGTAAGATTGACTGTGATGTTACTATTCAGATCATCATTCATTTCACTTGAGTTATTCAGAAGGCTTCAGGATTCGGAGGTGAGTAACTGATAACCTGAACTGACAGATATTTCAACAGTGCTGGCTTATTTAATGGCTCTTTCTTTAAATAAAAGGAGGAAGAGATATGTGGATAATGTGGTGATATGGTTTAGACACTAGATGGCACTGGATTTAGTTGTATCTGAGTGGAGTAAGGAATTTCCTATGTCTTTTTTGTTTTTGTTTGGGGTTTTCTTTTTCCTTTTTGGTCAGAAAAATTATCTAAATTCCTGTTTAGTGAGTTTTCAAAGCCTTCCACTGCAGTTTTTGGCTGTAAGACTGTATTTTAGACAATCCGAAACTTTACATAAACCTATTTAGCAAATCTACCTTGTTGTAAATTCTTGTGTGGAGAAATAATAGGCACAGTAGTTTACCAGCAGCAGATGAAAACAACATATTCCTATTCCCTCCTACATGTGTTTCTATCTTCTAATCTGACTACAGGGAAAACCTTAAACATGCAACTATACTGAAATTGTTTGGGAAACTAGAATTCTACCTAGGCATTATGATAAGATTATACTGAATGCAGGAACTGATTTTAGAAAAATGACCAGACCCAAAATTTTATTGTATTTATTGATGAAAAAGAAAAGAAAGGTATAAAATGAAATTTTAAAATATATTTAAATAAATCAGTCTTCCAAGTATATTGGGCCTGAAATTCTCAGAAATCTCCAGCCAGCATGATCATTGTTCACCAGATAATTCTGGTAACTTTCATACAAAACATCTAGAGGACATTAGCTGGGAAAGACTAAATTAACATCAGAAGAAGGGACTATTTCTAACTATAACAGAAACAGAACAAATAACCTTGATTGGTTGCAGATGCAGTTGAAAGACAATACTTTGACAAAGTTATTTCAATCTAGACGGTGGCAGATTGCATGCATTAATGATCTTCCATAGAAGAAAAAATCTCTCTACATAGAAATTAGGCATCATACAAGGACTTCTCAAGATTAGCATAGAATGAATATACATGGAAAAGAGAGCAAGACTGAAGCAACAGGCATGCACACAAGATCAAAATATGTTGATCTGAAGAACTGGTACTTGACCTATGGAATAATTGACCTATGGACAAGAAATAGTGATGGTCATTAGCTTGGATAGCTTTAAAAGGGGATTTGATAAATTCATGGAAGATAAGGCTATTGGTCTTGAAGACTCAGGGTTATCACCAAGATAGAAGTGATGTCTCTTCAAATATTAGTTGCAAGGGAACAATGCTAGGAAACAGATATGTCTTCATATCCTCTTGCAACCACTGCAGAGACATTTGGTCAGCCACTATAAGAAAATGCTAGACCAAGATGGGTCTTAGTTGATCCAACAGGGTTAGGATTCTGCTCTGTTATATTCTTACAAAGAGAATATTTGGGATCAGAATTTTCTCACTCTATCCTCCCTACCAGGGCAAAGTTGGTGTTTACCTAACTGCTGTTGAATTCCTTTGTCAAAGCCATCTTGGTACTAATAGCTGTCTTCCAATTTCTCAAAAGTCTCCTCCCCACCTACTTCCTGTGTTTATTTTGTTATTTACCCCTGGAATGTTTTTGGATTTCTTTAAAATTTCTTTTGATGTTGCAAAATAGCAGACGGTCCTGCAAATAACTTAGCAGTCTGAATTTCCTAATCTGAAAAGGCCCCATGGGAGGATTTCTATTCTTGAGATGAAACTGAAATCAGGAAGGCTACAAATTGCTGAACAGACTATTGTGTAAAGAAAGACCGGACTCTCACACAAACATCCTGGGCTCCTTGTTTGTAAGGCAAGTGTGAAAATTCACACACACAAACCTGAAAATTTCACTGAAATTCTCAGCTCTTTTGAAAAATCTTTTAAAAGGAGTTTCTTTTCTATCAAATTGAAAGAATAGCTATATAAGGCAAACCAATTTTCTTTTTTGGCACAGCATTAATATCTGCCTCTCTATATATATTTTAATCTTAACCTTCATCTCCAAAGAGGCATTAAAACAAAAAGAGGTGAGCATTAAAAAAAAGAAAAACATGCCCAGAGCAATGTCATGTGTGTTTGTGTGTGTGTGTGTTTGTGTGTGATCTTTTATCTCTGTGGTGTCTGTCTGGAACAATTAAGGTGACAAATGGAGTCCTAAGTACTAATTAAGCTGAAAATAGCAGACCCCACCACAAGCCTGATTTTTTTCAGAGAGCGGCCAACGTGCATCCCGCATAGCTTTTAGTTTGCAGTTAGCTAGACAATAAAGCATTCAGCAAACAAACTAGTGGGAACTTAAAATATCTTGTGATAAGTTGCACTTTCTCCTGCAAGAGTAAGAAGATTGGCCTGAAATAATGGATTCATTTAATCTTTCAAATGGATTGTGGTAGCAGTAATTGCTGATTGTAAGCTGATTGATTTTGCTACATTACTTGGACCAGTTGGTGTCTGTTGCTGTAGCAATTAGGATGGCAGTTCCAGTGCAATTCCAGTGCAAAGTGGACTCCCAATTTTAATATTAGTAGGCTTGGTAATCTGCCATAAGTATCATTATTCAATAATGAATGTCATTTTGATTTCCTTGATTGGCCCAGTGATTTGGAAGTATGAATATATGCCCTAAGGGCAAAAGGGGAGAATATCAACTGAACTAATAACAGCGATAACAGTGCAAGTGACAATAATGGATAACCAGGTGTGAATTAGAAGTCTAAAGTACAAAGAAAAGGAAAGAAAAGGATCACTTGCAAATTTCTTCTGATTTCCCTTTTAGATTTTAGCTGATACCTCTACACACCATTCCTCTAGATGTGTTGGACATGCTGCCAAGGAATTCTGAGAATTTGTCTAATACATCTAGAAGGCTCCAGACTGGAGAAGGCTGGAATAACCTTACTAGGTTGTTAATGGCCAAGTTCTCATTCCCGTTTACTGTTTGAGATATTTGATAAGCAACATCTTCAGAAACGATAAGTTTTTAAACCTCCAAGTAATCATTTTACCCAGGCTCAGCACTGACATAATTTGCTACAAGATGCTATTTTTTATACATTTATTCTTCAACACACACACACTTTCTACTTCACTATAACTGGAAATTGTGTTTAATCAGAGTGTTATGTACCTCCTAAAAACATTCATTTGCTCTCGTATACAGCTCATGTTGCTTGGTTACAGCTGTTTTACAGGTTATACATAGATCAGTCCAGGTTAAGTTAGAATTTGCTCACCTCCCTGTAACCCCACCTTATCTGATATATCCAATAAATGATGGGAGCTGTTATTGGATGGCCCTTGTTAACCCATTACATTGCTAAAAGGACTTTGAATAAATGTTTTATTCTCATAGAAATGCATCCATGAATTTAAGGACAGTTTTTCAAAAGTAGAGAAAATCTTCATAGCAGTTATCACTTGCTGAATCATTATCAATTTTCCTGTTTGCATACTTCTGTCCTTTAGAAAACAGTAAAACAGATGGTTCAGGCCTGAGTTAAAAGGAGGAAATTGCATAATTATTCAAGGTGATGGGAAATGGAAAACAAGGCTTGTATGAAAGTCTGTCCCCTCAAATAAGTATGTGACAAAATAAACAATGAATGTTATGATTCTGAAAATAATTATTTCCCTGCCCACAATTTATCATTTTCCTAAAGGCCCTGAAGACTCTTTTATTCTAGCAAGGCCTTCAGCCCATAGTATGATTGTTGGGTAACCATTGTTTACTGCACTAAAAATTATTTTATACTATGTGCTTTCTATTATTTCTTCTTCTGTTTATTGTGCATCATCCAGAATATTAGTGATTAGGGTGATATAAAAACAGACAGATCAGTAGGTGGAGGCTTCTATCTATCTATCATCTATCTATCTATCTATCTATCTATCTATCTATCTATCTATCTATCTATCTATCTATCTATCTATCATCTATCTCTATCTCTATCTCTAGTCACCCATACATTCCCTGAATATTTGAATCAAAAGATTCTGATAGCTGTGTACAATTTTTATCATGTACAAATGGAAGTCATTCACAGCTGAGCAAACCTGCCATCAAGGAAAGCCATGATGTCATGACTGACTGCTCAGATCTTCTCAGAGTTAGACTCTAACTGGACAGGTTCTGTTAAGTTGACCAAGACGTGGCCTCGTCTGTTACCTGGGAAGTATTTGATCTTGTGCTTCCTGAGAAAATGGAGAGATCCTTGAAAACCATTAGTCCACCCACATTTGTATTAAATCCATGTTGCTTCTGGCTCTTTAAGGTTCTCAGAAGGTGATATATGGTTGGATCTATGGAGTGTAAACTTATCCCTGAGAGAAAGGGTGGTTCCACCTGACTTGAAGGAGACAGTAGTGCATCCCCTTCTCAAGAAGCCATCAATGGATCCAAGAGTTCTGAACAACATTGGTCCAGTCTGCAACCTTTCCTTTTGGATCAAGGTTGTGCAGAAGGTACACAGCTCCTGAGGGCCCTGGACCAAACAGATTATCTAGGCCCATTTCAGTTGTGTTTCAGGCCAGGGCAAAGAATGGAGACAACACTGATCACATTTGTTGATGACCTCTGGCAGAGCCAGGATGGGGGTGGTACAACCATCCTAGTTCTTCTTGATTTCTCAGCAGTTTTTGATACTATTGATCTTGATATTCTTCTGGACCAGCTATGGGGTTTGGAAGTGGGAAGCAAGATGTTGTCACAGTTCTCCTTTGTCAATGGGCAATTCCAGTTGGTGTTGACAGTAGGTAGAGGTCTGACCCAAAACCCTGGATCATGATATGCTTCAGGGTTCAACTCTATTGCCTCTTCTATTTAACATCTACAAGAAAATAAGGACATCTATTGACATGGGGTCATGTATCAACAGTACACTGATCATACTTAGCTACATATTTCAAACCCTGTCAATCAATGATGCTGTTGAGGTCATGTCGAAGTCCTGGAAGCTGTATGCATCTGGATGGGGAGGAATAGGCTCAGACTCAACCTTAACAAAACCAAGTGGCTGTGGATACTTGGCTTTTCTGGTATTGGTGATTTTCCATAATTGGTTCTGAATGGGATGGCACTCCCCATTAAAGCTTATTTTATTTGACAGTCAGGGCCCACAGTTCCTGTTCATTGAGCAGGTGGCAGCTGTGACCAGGAGGGATTTTGCACAGATTCATCTGGTGCACCAATTGCACTCTTTTCTGGATTGGGAGTCCCTTCTCATAATCAATCATGCCACGTGGACTATTGCAACATTATACATAGGGCTGCCCTTGAAGATCACATGGAAGCTGCAGCTGGTCCAGAATGCAGTGGTGTGAGCAATTATGAGTTCACTTCAGTGTGCCATACAACACTTCTCTTATGCAAACTGTGCTGGTTACCAGTGAGGTTTCAGATGCAATTGAAAGTGTTGGTTATCACCTATAAAGCTGTTCATGATGGGGTTTGGCTACCTTAGGGACTGCCTTTCTCCCATGATTTTTCCCCACCTGTAAGATCCAACAAAACAGACACACTTCAGGTCCCCTCTCTTAGGCAATGTCATCTTATGAGACCTAGGAAGTGTACCTTCTCTGTTGTAATACCTGCCCTTTAGAATAACATGCCCCTCCAGGTTCAGACCACCCAACCTTGCAAATTTTTAGACAATTTTTAAAACCTTGGCTTTTCCCCCAAGCTCTTGGGTAGATTGATAGTACTGTATGTCTTGGATATAGTATGTTGTTCCCACTGTTACGTTTAGCTCTATGATGTTATCTGATTGTTGTTTGGATATTGTATTGGTTTTAATTGTATGATGCCCAAATCTCTGCTGAGTTTGGCACCCTTCATAAATCTACATCATAAATAAATATCTTATATAAATGAACCCTATGTAGAGCTCCACCACACCACCAGTTTTCCCATTTGCAAACCATTCTCATATCAATCTGCAATTCTTCCATGTTGTTCTTATCACCTCAAGAACAAAAACATGTTTAGCCTATTGTACATACATTTGTGGGTTTAGAGCTCACAGAGAGTATCCTCAGCCAATCATTGCTCAGGCTGAGCTAGACAATAGCTTTACCCAGAGAGGGCCCACCAATGATAGTTCATTCTTCCTGCTTCAAATGCATCAGTCACTGAATTTATTACCCATGACATTTCCAGTGCTTTATGGGTTAACAAACAGATTTTTCCCCCCTTCCTTCACAAAATGATAGGCAAATTAGTTCCTACCTCATATATTTATACAGATACATGTACATATACATCTGTGTGCATTCTTCCTGATAAGCTCCTGGGGGGGAGGGGGGAGGGACAGAGAAAGGGATAACAATTAAACAAACAAACAAACAAAAACCTGGAGCAAATGTACTAAGCAGCCTTGAAAGCCTTCATAATGCCAGATCAAACTGTTGGTGAAGTGTTTTCCCAGAAAATCCCAAGAGAGTGGCTCAAGATTTTCCTTGAGCTGGGCTAAGAAAAATGTGAGCTGAGAGGTGGAAATGTAACAGCCCCACAGTCCTTGTTTGAAATGCCCACAAATACAGGATAAACTTATTGGAAAGCAAAATTTATGTGATGATTAAGTGAAATTGTGGAGAAAGTTGGTTTTCAGAGAGTAGGAAGGAAACAGAATTTTGGACAGCTTGGAATGTAAGCTTGTAATCACTGTTATATGAGAGGTTACAGGAGCAGAGTCATGATAAAATTGTTATTTGTTAGGACTCCTCATTTCTTAATCATGGAAGTAAGAGAGCAGGACTTAAAAAGCTGCTTGTGTAGGATAATCATGTAATGCTAACATACTCAGAATTAAAAAAGGATTACTTTAGCCTCCAGATATGATGGGAACTTTGAAATTTCATTCATACTATTCTAGTCAACAGTAAAAAGGCCACCTTTGGAAAGAGAAAATCCAAGAAGGATGTTGAAAAATTGGAAAAATGCTAAGATTCCTCTAACAGTTTAAAAAAGACATTGAAACAGCAGCAAGCAGTTCAAAGCAAAAGCCAGAAGGGTACTAAAATGTCTGGAAGGTGAAGTTGTAAAATGAAGGCTTAAACGTATTAGAGGTTGCAAGGAAGGAATCAAGAGAGGGAAATGGATACACTGCATGCTGAATTACATGCATTTCAAAGGGAATTTATCCTTTAAGATAGGGGAAGCTTACTTGGTGCTCTCCAAATATTTCAGAAAACAGTTCACATCCATTCCAGGCAGTATGGCCAGTGGTCAGAAAGGAACCCACTGAATTCAAATAGAAGGCAAAACTCCCAACCTTGAAATCTCCTTCATTCAGGAGACGTAGTCCAGTACGCATGCACATACACACACACACACACACACACACAGAGAGAGAGAGAGAGAGAGACCGCTTCAGTTACACTGCTGCCCACAGACAAATCCAATAGCCATTCCTACTCCTCCTAAAACACCTCCCCCTTCCTCTTTTCTGGTCCATGTCTGGACTCCAGTGTCAGACACAATAGGAACAGTTGTTGCAGATGAAGGACAGGGTAACTCTATTTCCTTCCTTTCCTTCTTTCCTTTAATGTAAGCAATGGATAGTACTGCATTATGGAAGCATATTTCATTTTGGCAGGGGAAAGTTTCAAAGTATAGCAGCGCTAGTGCTGGTGCTACTTGTACACTCAGCCACTAGATAAGGAAAGGGTCAGGAAAGAAAAGGAAAAATATTTTGGAGTGGTAATGGGGACAGTTTGTTGGTTGGCAGGTGGCAGAAGCAGAGGCAAAACAAAAGGGAAAAAAGCAATTTATGTTATTTGTCCAACTTTTGTCAGATATGAAGGCAGGGTCAAGATATAAAACTGGCAGGTGTGAGTGGGTGACCAAAGGCCTGCCCTTCTTTATGCATGTGCAATGTGTGCAATGCACACTAAAAAGAGGCAGGGTTTTAATTGCCCTGTCATGCCAGCCCTTTTGACATCATTGGCACCCCCCTGTGGATGCCCCTGCATGGAAGATTCTCTTATCTTTGTTTTAGTAACTGAACCAGCTTGCAAAGAAAATGCTATAATCTCTACTTCGGGTGCTTTTGAAACCAATCCTGTCCTGGCTTTTTCCACATAGAGAACCTACTGGGAATGTGCTGTGGAGCCCACTCCTGACATTTTGCATGATATTGCCATTTCACTCATGTATACAACCAGAAAAGTTTTCAATATTTTCTATGTAGAGACCTGAACAAATGTCAGTGTCACGTTTGCCTCGTCCCTCTGCACATTTTCACCTGAAGTACTGTTCACACATCTATTAAGGGTATCCTAGGGTTAGCTTACATCTTCTCTTCCTTGTATTTCTATCCCATCTTTGTTCCAGTGAACTCAGGTATACCTCAGGAACAAACTAGAGCTTTTCCAGAGACTGTCAGACTATAGCTCCATCTCTTACCAACAGCCTTGCTAGTTAGGTTTCATGGGAACCATAGTTCAGTAACATCTGGAGAGTCACATGTAACCCATTTCTGGTAAACATGAAGTTTCTAGGAAATCAATCATCCAAACGTTGACCAGATCTAGACCAGCTTAGATATGTCATGGTAATTTTTTTTTTCAACTTTGTTCTATATTGCTGAATCTTGTGTCTTCACTGATAAATATTGAATCCATTTATTGGACACATTTGTGTGGGCATTTGAGGAAACCAATCAAAATACCTTAACTTTGGTAAGAAAGTAAACTACTATGACCTCCTCAGAATGACCAGCTTATCTTGCAAAGCAATGTACTCTGACCTTTATTTGTCCAGTGTCAAAGTTATTCTTAAATGCTCATTGAAAGATAGAAGCTTTAAATAATGGACATGCTCCTCATTGTCCTTTCCACTGAGATCACAGGTGCATGACCTTGTCCCCAGTGCAAAAAGCTGTTGTCATGGAAACTCCTTGGGATGCTGAATTGACAACAAGTGACATTCAAACCAGCAGAGACACCTTTCTATTGCTTTTCCTTCCATCAGAAGAACAGTCTTGACCAAGGGCTAGCATTTAAAACTGAGTTCGTGGTATTTTAGTGACTAGGATGGCACATGAGATTAGAATATATGCACCAAGTTTTTTTAAAAAAAATGATTGTGACATATGTCATAGAGGAAGACTGATATCAGTGGTATTGTGGTTTAATTTTGGACTAATATTCAGAAGTGTTACAGGGAATTAAGAAACCCATTCTTCAGTTATTAAAGTAGATAGTGACTGAAGATTTCATAACATTTAACTTGCTGTTTGCAAGAAAGTTTTCTCTGGTTTCTTTATTCATTTATTTAGGTATTTAACAATCCTGCCTGAATGTTTAAACCAAAGTGTAAACTTTAATATAGTGTGGAATGTTATCTTTTATTCACTTTTTCTAGAAAATTTAGATTAGAAATTGGCAGTTCCTGTCGCATGGGCTACATGCCATCCCCTACCCTCCTACCCTCTTTTTTGGGGGGGGGGGCAAATTGCAACTCACCACCCAAAGAAGAAATGTTCAAAGTATGTTCTTTGGTTGCCCAAATTCCCTGATTCTGATTAGTTAATTCCAAGCCTGATACATCTTCGTTTTCTGTAGTACCCATCTAGAATTTATGTTATTTTAAAAAAATTAAATACAGTTGCAGTGACAGTCAACTTATTATAGAGAAGAAAATCTGTTCTTTTCCTTCAGAAAAAGGTACTTAAAAATTCTTTAAGCTTTTACATTATATTTTGCAATTAATAAATAGGAAAGGCCAAAAGGAGAAAACTGATACTTAAAGTTCCTTTTCCATCCCACAAGGAACCCACCTTGACTAATAAAAGATAAATTAAAAAGTTGTTTCATAGAAGTAGGAGAAGTAGCTATTTTTATTTAACAGAAATAGAAGTAGTCCTTTTTATTTAGTGTACTGTTATAACAATGCAATAAAATAATATCATAATATAAAACTTTACCTAACAGCAGTGTCTTAAAAGATTGTTCCAGCTCCAGAAAGATTCTGTGAAGAGAAGTGTTTTAAGACTTTTTTAAAATTTCAAGAGGTTAGACTCTAGATTCAATTCAAGGGAGAGTCAATTCCACAGAGTAGGAGCTAAATGGGGGGGAAAAAACTTGAGGTGGCCATTTTTACACAAGGAAGAATTAATCACTCTTAATTGTACAATCAAGCCAAGTGCACAGGAACATGAATTGCAATCAAATTATTCAAATCAATAGGAGTTCCTGTCTGCACAGGCAAGGAGGTCAGCTCAGCAGTTTAAACTGATAGTGCCTCTGAACACCCAATCAATGTAGGGTTTGGTGAGAACAAGAGATAGGGGTGAATCAGGAAAAGTCCAGGATAACATGAACTGCACCGTGGATCTGAATCAATGGGTAGAGAGTAAAATAAGGAAGGTCTACCAACAAACTGCTACAGTAATCAAGCAGGACACTACAAGGCATGAATTAACTGCCTAGCCATTTCTGAAGTAAGATATGGAAGGATTCTCCAGGTATTCAGAAAATAAAAATGATAAATTCTTGCAGTTTTATTGATGTAAGGCTTTAAATAAAATTTCTTATTGATAAAAACTTCCAAATCACATATCTTAGAAAACATCTCCCACTGGTGATTCTGAAAAGTAAAAGAAACAAAGGAAAGCAAGAGAGAAGGACAATCAGGATGAAAAACAAAAACAAAACAAAAAAAATCAGTCTTTTCCAGATTTAATTTAAGGTGGTAGAACTCATCCAACTGGAGACCCATATAGGCAATTAGAAAGTGAAGACTATAGCACATTATCCAAGATCAAGGCAGAAGAATCAAGCAACATATGATTGGGTTAGATACTGCAGGTGGTCCTCACTTAACAACCACTCATTCGGTAACCATTCAAATTTATGACAGCACTGAATGAGTGGTACTTATGACCAATCCGTGGAGTTCCGGCCATCACAGTATCCCCACAGTCTCATGGTCATCTTCTTTGCCAGTTTCCAACAAGCAAAGTCAATAGGAAAAGTGGCAGGAGGTTGCAAATGGCGACCACATGATGTCCTTGCTTAATGACTCACAGTGATTCACTTAACAACAGCAATTGGGAGTGCCAGAATTGCCATTGCTAAGCAGTGCAGTCATGTGATGTCAGGCTTTACAACCATGTCACTCAGCAACAGCAGTTCCAGCAATTGCCGTCGTTAACCAAGGACAATCTGTACGGTTAGAGTGAAAGGAAGAAACCAAAGAGCCTAACAATATTGTGTTCAAAGTAAACAAGACTGGACCTAGCACTAAATCTCAAGGACTATCCCAAGATAACTGGAAGAGCTGATAGCAATTACCCTTCCCTAAAAATGAAATGTGTGATTGGAAATGTAGGGCTGAAACCAGCAAAAAAAACCTGTATCATTGATTCCCAGTGACCACTTTAGTTACCAGTTCTTCACTATCTGAAGAAAATGAGAAACATGTATCAATAATGCTACATCCATACAAATAGGAAGCAATAACAATGGGCAAAGGAAATGCCTAAATCACAGGAGTCCTATGCTGATGGGACTTACAGTACTTCTGTATGAACAACCTGAATAAGTCCTGGCTACTGGATAGACTATGATCAGATCATATATTAAATGCCACATGTAGCATTTTTCACTTGGTTTTGAAAAAACTGTGCATGCCTGTGTTCTAAATAGATAATTTTATCCCATCTTTCTCTGTTTTCAGCATTGTACCATTTCAATGATACCCTGAATGGGTAGCAAACCTGCTTCCTTCCAAATGTTTTGGACTTCCAAGATCATTCCCCTATCCAACATATCTATCAAAAGAATTGTGCCAATTGTAATTTAAAACATCTAGAAAATATCAAGTTACCTTTCCCTGGAATATTAGAAACCCCTATAGAATATAAGCTAAGTAGTGAAAAAGACATGGGAAGTGAGGTATGTTAATCCAGTAGATACAACTTATCCAGTTCTGAAAAAACAGAAACATTCAGCTTTTCTGAGGGCTATCGAAAATCCCATAGGATGCTGTGAATAATGTCATCCTCATGGCAATTCCTCAAAGTGAGCCATTTTTAAAATATTTACTATTTTTACACTAATTGCATTTATACCCTGTCCTTCTGCCAGAGAACTCAGTATGGTATACATGAATAGTGGCTTTAGGTCTCCTGAGAGCCTGGATATGAGTATTGAAGTTTCTATATGCTTATGTTATATAAAGGGGAGGAGAACATGATACAGTATGAGCCACCAAGTGGTAGAGGCAAGTAGAACACTATACCATGGAAGACTCCCAAATTCATCAAGAGCTACCATGCATGTTTTCCTGTAAATGTTAGAATATGCTGGGAACAAACGAAGGATTCAGACATATATGACTTCTCACCATCCTCTATAAGGAAAGGTCTGGATGTTGGATCACCTAGAAGACAGTGGAACATAAAGTACACTAGGTGCAGATTAGTTAAGGGAAAGATATAGAGTGATGATGAGTTCTTTTTCCTTTCCAGAAAAAGAAATTTGACTGCTTGCTGCTTGACCTTGTTGGTGTACACATTTTAAGAGCCAAACCATCCTCGTGTTAGATGCTTGAAATAGAGAATTGCTAAATTTTGCTGTCTTATATTCTTACAGTTAAAACCACTGCTAAAATTAGACATTTTCAGCAATGCTGGAAGCTTTATCTGGCTTTGCAATTCATATTGGGTTGGAAATGAAGGACTCAAAAGTAGTTACAGAAGTCTTCCTTTAGGGGTTTATCTTGCAGCCCATTCAATTTAGCACTATACCCCGCTGGAGCAGAATATATTGCAACACATTTCAAAAGATTGCATGGCTTACAGGATAGATGCCCTACTTATCAACTGCACCCTTGAAATAATTATGAGACAGGCAAAACAATGCATATTTCTTTAGGAGATGAGAGAAAGTTTTGAACTCAGGGGAAAACATAGAAATATCTGTGCAGCTAATGTCTTATTTATGAATTTGCCACATTCAGTGTTCAGTGTTCAGTCTATGCCTGTAGTCAGCAAAGAAAGGGAAAACAGTCAGGACCCACCAGACAAAGTCATCTGCTCTGAAGTCAAATCCAGAGACTCTCACAAATGAACAGGAATTGAAGGAGGCACCAAGGAGGCAAACTGGGGTTGAAATTGAATAGCTTGGTTTTTTTTTTTAAAAAAAGCACCCTGAAATTCCAAGAGTGAAGAGTGGGGACACAATAAGAATTGAATAACACCATGCAACAGTGTTTTCCAACACAGATTGTGTATTGGTGATAATATTTTCTCCAGCCACAGATTCCAGATAAACTGGTTCCATTCCAAGTGGTTCCAGATAAAGTAGTGATTTTAAGATGCTTGTTTACCCTTTTGTTTCTGCTGAAGTCACAGGCTGCAAAGTGAATCTGCTTCACACAACCTCCTGTACATTCCAGATTCTGACCTAATTCCACTTTAGATGTAAGTTAGGATGAAATGGAAAGTTCCTTCTTATCATCTTTATCATCAACTGCTCTCAAATCTTTCAAGAATGCTCCTGAGCCTCTTCCTCTAAAGAGAATTTGTCAGACTGATGACTTCAAAGCATTGTTAATTTGAATAATACCATTTTTTTTAAAACAATTAGAAAACAAGGCTGTGCCTACCCTCAAATTAACCATACAAAAGATCCAAAGCAGAAAGAAAAAAAGAAAGAAAGAAAGAAAGAAAGAAAGAAAGAAAGAAAGAAAGAAAGAAAGAAAGAAAGAAAAGAAAAGAAAAGAAAAGAATTAGGAAGCTTAGAAGAAAAAGAAAAGTCTGAGATGCTGCATTCTTAATTTTTTTTTATTTTTTATTTATTTATTAAATTTACATGCACGTGTTCTTCCGCACATGTTCTTCTGCATCATATTTAAATGGACATATACCGCCTCCATTTCCTCAAAGGCAAAAAGAAGACAATACACAGATATAATGTGCTAGAGAGAAAAAGCGGGAGAGAGATTTGATTAACCTACCAAAAAAAAAAAACAACACCACCGCCCTGTTGTTCAGATCTACACTTTTAAAATGTATTCGTACGAGATAATAAGTAACAGGAAAATAAAATGCATGCAGTGGCATTTGCTTTTGTGTATGCGTGCATGTATTTTGCCTGTTGGGATGTTTTCTTTTGATCTATACAAAACCTTTCAAACATAAGTACATATTTTACTCTTCCTCACTAGTGCTTGCCTGCCTGCCTGCCTGCCTGCCTGCCTGCCTGCCTGCCTGCCTGCCTGCCTGCCTTCCTTCCTTCCTTCCTTCCTTCCTTCCTTCCTTCCTTCCTTCCTTCCTTCCCCATTTCTTTTGTCATTCCAATTTCATTTCCAGTGTATGTGGACTGCGGGCTCAGCAGTCACCGGAGTCTGAAGTGACTCTTGGGACCTCCTCACTGTTCTATATGCAAATGGCCCTGCACCTGGGCAGCGGAGCGGGCTTGCCGACAGTTTAGTTATGCAAATCTGATTGATCGAGAGCATATTGCAGAAGAACACACGCCGGCCTGAGACACTGGCAGCTATATTTCACTGGCTAAATTCCCGAAGAAGGGGAGGGGAAAAAAATTAAATGCCAAGCGTTTTGATGCATATTTCTTTCAACCCCTGAAGTGCAATAGGGTTCATTTCAGTATGTTTTTCAACACTTTGTTTAAATGTTGCTAATGTAGTTGATTGTGTTGTTTGCTGAGTTAACAGAAGGACTGGGTTTTTCTTCTGTTTTAAAAAATTATAATAAAAGGAAGAAGAGAGATAGAATATCCCAAATTTAGAGTCACTGTGATGTCTCAGCTCAATAGTCTGACAGCTTCTCTGATATATAAATGGAATAAAAGTGCAACATTAAAATAGAATTAGGTTCCATAATATAAAGGGATGCAGAGATAAACTGATTTAAGAACACAAGTTGTTTAGAATTCATTGTTTAATAGCAAGTAAAAATAAACTACAGGTAAGAATTGTATTTGTCATATGCATTGGACCTGCCTTTTCTATTAATCAAACATGCGGCATACGGTGGAAAAAATAAAAGGATAATTGTGCTACCCAATACTCAGTAGCCACTAGGGCTATGGTGTCCTTTATCAGCCACGGCACTCAGTATCTGACCTTCAGTCCCAGAATTCTCAACAGCTCCTGTTCTAGCTAGGAAATTTGAGGGATTGAAATCTAGACATCTAGGAGGTATGTTTGGGATAGAATGGACTGTAGGATTTAGCAGCATGGCAGCCACAACACTGACTACTGTTTCAATTCCACCCCCATCCCCTTCCCCAGGTATAACAACAGTCTGTGGAATTACACAGGAGGGTGGATCAAGGCACCTGAAGAAACGAGTTCTATGTGGCTGTGTTACACAGGGGGGTTGCAATCCATTGTATCCATGTTCTCAACCAGCGGGTCCCAAAGTGCAATGGGCAGGCACCTACCCCTACAGTGATCATGCTGGCCCACGCATGCTACTAGTGAAGTGGCCACCACCTGGTAAGACGGTACTGCTCACAGTTCTTAAGTCAAGACTTCTTCAAGCTGAGCTCAATTCCAGAAGATTAAGGGTACATTTCTATGCTGTTTTCGTGGCAACAGCGTGGGAGTTGTTTGTCATTGTCTTCTTAAAGTTTTTTTTTAATATTATCTTTACTTCCCAATCTACCTTCTCTCTCTGGGCTTCTTTAAATATCAGAACTTTTTTGATAAATTAGATTATGCAACTTTAGCATCAGAATACAAATATACACATGTATAAATATATTAGCCACACCTTGCGTTCCTGAAAGAGAAATAAGGTTGTTCACATTAAAGCTGCCATCCTAAACTTATTTTCTCAGAAAGTAAGCTTTATTGATTCTACTGTAGATAACTTTTATATAATTGCAGCTTTACTCTATTTTTCAAGTTTGGGTTTAGTTATAATTTCCAGGTGTTGGCAGAAGCTTATTTTCTGCTTAATATTCCTGTACCCTTCTCTTCCTATTATCATTAGCAGCCATATCATTCTTAGAGGCATCAATATGCCATGATCTCTAACATGGAATGTGTTGTTTGTGTCCAGTTTCCCATCTTAAAATTCACAATATCTTTATATATCTGTGTGAATGCATTCCAAAAATTGTCCAGGGCAGCTAGTGAAAATTATAAATAAAAAAGAAAATCAGCATCTTAAAATACAGAGGATCAAGAAATATTTCAATAAGTCAATCTACAATTAGCAATTTTTTTTTTAAAGCCCGCTTACCTACCTATTTCTCTGAGAGCTTCTGCTACTTTGATGCCCTTCTGCTGAATGTTTCCACTTCCCCTGAAGCCTTGTTACAGAGAGGTTCACATACCCCATGCATTAAAAGAATGCAGGATGGGACCCACCTAGGCAGGCCTTATTCTCTACTGCAGCTATGCCCCATCACCCATGGTGGAAATGCTTCTCTGCCATGCATTTTCTAGTGTGGGAAAGTGACATGTGCGCATAATGATGTAGGTGCATAGAACTCTTACACACAAGGAGAAGTCATGAGAATTTCCCTTTGTGGAGGTAAGGCAGTTCTGGTTGAGACTATGGTACTGAGAAGAGGGATAATCTTTCCTTGACCGTTTCAATCATTTGTGTGTGACATAAATCATACACAATGTATTCAACCACTTCCAAAAGGAAGTCAGCCATTCCAAACTATAGAACTGGAGTGTTAAAAAATGCCAGTGAATCTGAACTGGATTTAAACTCAGAGACAGGCTGGAACAGTTGTATTTTAGAGAACTGAAAAACTTGCTCCCCAACTTTCAGGGTATTTCAATTGGTCCTAGCTAAAGTGTAGCTCTGTTGTGGCTTGCAGTGTGATTAACCGGCATGTCTAGTTGCATGGTGTGTGTTTTGAGCTAAGCAAAAATGTTTAATCTCCATGACTTCTTCAAACACAGCTTAATAAACAAGGAATGCTTATCCCTTATACACTTTAAAAATTGCATTGACGAAAGTTATTTTTTGTTAATGTAATTTATTCTAAAATGCATATAGTCCACAGTAGAAGATTAATAAAGCAAACATACATTTTAGCGCTGAGAGAGGGTTGAATCTGATGCTTGGCTGGCCTCTTTAAAAGGGTGCATCTGTGTGTCTGCAGATAGCTAGACAGATAGATATAGAGAAACAGAGAATGCTTTTGTCAATCCCTAATCTATATTTCTGCCGCTCTCCCCTGAATCAAAAAATAATAAAATTAATAAAATTAAATAAAATTAAATAAAATTAAAATAAATTGAATTAAAATAAAATAAAATAAAATAAAATAAAATAAAATAAAATAAAATAAAATAAAATAAAATAAAATGGAGGGCTTTTGACAAGCAAAGCCTAGCCAGAGGGTCAAATATGTAGATCCTGGGAAAGGTCAAGTTTAATCTCTACCCACGATGCCCTAGTGCATCCCTCACAACAGCTGACTAACAAAAGGGGCTCAGCACTGTGACTGACAGAATTCTTAATTGTATCCACTCATTCATGACAATTTGATTAAAATATTACGCCAAAGTCTCACCCCCTGTTTGCTTCGATCCTCCAAATCTAATTTTGAATTTTCAGAAAGGAGATTACCTCCACAAGCATGACTGGGATGCTATTAACTTCTACTTAATCTTTATTACTGATGTGAATTTAACATATGTATGGCTTCGTCTCGCTCCTGTTGTTTTTCTCTCTAAAGTAACGTCTAGGCAATATACAAGTGGCGGACATTAATTTTCACTTTGATATCCTGTCATTCCAAAGCTCATACTTTCACATGAGAACTTAAAGATGCACTGTCTTAATACCACAGCCCAATTAGAAAGCCTTGCATGCCCACACAAACTATGGAAGAGACTTCATGCTTCACAATATTAGAACTTTCTAACATTGTGTCTGAGTTACACATAGTTTGATCTGTCACATTTCTATAAGTGTCAATAAATGTAATCAGAAGGATATTCAAAGAAGCCATTTTTTAAAATGCCATTTGATTCAAATTATTCCCAAATTGATAAAACTGGAATTTGGGTTGGGTCATCATTATCCAACTTGTGCTTTTGAATGACAATTACAGCAGAACGCATTCATGCATCAGCATTATAGGATTTTTCAGTCTCTAAATAGGGTCCTTTTGGCCTCCTCTTTTTGAAGACTGTTTTTCTGAGATAGTATCAGATTTTCTTTCTTATCTCAACTCCCTCCATCACCACCTATAGAAGGCAGCTCTGCAGGGTTTCTGTCTGATTTTTGGTGGCCATTCCACATACCCTAATGGCCTTCACCAACAAGAAATCTAAAATACTATGGAGGATACAAAATCCTGCAACAAATAGCACAGCAAAAACAAAGAAAAAACAAAGAAAAACAGGGATTAGGATTTCATCAACCTCAACCAGGATAACCATTGGCAAGAGATTATGGGTTACAATTTAAAACATTGGGCGGAAAATATGACAGGGGTTTTTAACAGTAGCAATAACATGGAAGAATTTTGAAAAATAATGAGACAAAAAGCTGTTTCTACCAAAATTCTTCCATGGATCCATGAAAGCAAAGATGCTTCCCCCTCCCCAAATTATTCAGCCCATACCATAAGATCAGCTGAGCATGTTTACTTATGGACCCACCCCAGGATCTGATTTGTAGTATGACATAGTAGAGCCTTCTTGTTGGTGGCCCTCAAATTATGGAATTCTGTCTCTGGGAAAGTATGATTGGCTCCCATATCATCCAGTTTCAAACAACCACTTAAGAAGTGCTTGTTCGCCCAGTATTTGTGGGGTAAAAACTGCTTCAAATTCATTTTGTTTTAACAGGGCTAAACACTTTGGGTGATAAATTGAAGCTGTCACAATATTGCACAGTCTTGTTCACATATCCATTTCCCCAGATATACCATATGAACATATCTAAGATCAAGAACTGCAGAGTACAGTAGTTGTGAATGGAATATTTAGGGCTTCTGGGGAGACCCTGATACAGCACAGACCAGATGCTCCCCCAAACTGCCTCTGACAATACCTAGCTGATGATTGTTGGATGAACTTTTAGTTATATTTAATCATATTTTACATAGAGCGATGGTTATTTTAGTGGGATATTTGTACATGTTGAAAATAAATACATACATACATACATACATACATAAATAGTTGAGAAGCTAGTTTTAGTGAAGAACTAAGGGCTTGTTATTACAAATGACAAGCACCACCAGAATGATATGCCAGAGCAAGAACCCCTTGTAAAATGAATAGCAGTGGATTTGTACCAGATATTCAGAATCTGGATACAAACAAAACTATCATACAATAGAAAGTTGCCTCCCACATTACTTTCATAAGGATTTCCCCCAACGTCTTTAGGTCTGCCCTTAAACTCAGTCAAAATCTTAGGAGATGTATGAATTCAGGGTAAATCCCATTTCATCCACCACTTTGGTCTTCTTCTGGTCTTGAATATGAAAACAACTCTTAAGGGGCCACACTAATGTGCCATACTCTACTGATGTTCATGTACCCTATTATGGGTTTGCTTATAAATTGTGAGGTTCTGCTTCCTGGTTATGATAGTCATTGACCTGGCAGTCTATATGTATTATTTTTCAACTAATCAAGGTTGCAGTGATCACCTGCTGTTAGCACAACCACAGTTGGCAGTAATAACAAACAAACACCTGAAATAGTGTTTTCTAATTATATCACAGCATCTATCTTGGGTCACAAGTATTCAGCATGTGGACATATCGATGTTTATTTGCCATGTTTGGACAGTCTTGTTCACTCATACAATATAGAGACACTTGGATCTTCACTGACTGCCTGTTCATTTCAAGGCCCAGTTGAAAGTGCTAGTTATTATCTAGAAAGGCCTTCATAGTAACAGATTGATTTTTGATGGAGTATCTGCCTCCATGCCCATCTATACACCATGCTAATCATCTTGTACTTGCTCTATATCTGCTTGTATATAGAGGCTCATGTGATTCGGCCTCTTCTGATGCAGGATTAGTTTTATTGAATTCCTTTAGCTGTAGCCTGCTTTCTCCAATCTATTTCAGCTTTCTGTTCTTCACTGTATATTTTTGTGTTTTCTATTTTCCTTTTAAGCAAATCCTGGGCATCTTTCTGGGCTGAATCATTACAAGTACTTAGAAAAGTACATAATGTGCAATATCTTTTCCATTGTTTAATACAGAAGTGTACAACTGAAGCTCTGATGGAATTGGCCTCCAATAGCTTTGGTTGTAGTCTCAGATACCTTCAAACATTTTTACCAAATGAGGCTTATCTGTAGGAAGCACCAAAAAAGTCAAGATGGTGACACAACCACACAATTGAAGCCACCATCTCAACTTTTTTGACACCTCTCCCCCAGCGAATATATCTGTATCAAATTGTAAAGTTTAACGTGATTGGAGAAAATATTAATGTGTTACAAGTAGCATTACTACTAAAACTACTATATAAGGTGTTGGACTAGGAGTAGGGACACCCAGGCTTAGTCCACCTTCAGCCAAAGAAGCTCACTAGGCAAATAGCCAGTTTGCTGTAGTGGTGAAGGTGCTGGCCTGGAAACCAGGAGACCATGAGTTTTAGCATTTCCTTAGACCATGGAGACCAGATAGGGGACTTTGGGACTCTTTCTCTCAGCCCAGCCCACCTCACAGGGCTGTGGTGGTGGTGAGGAAATAGGAGGCAGAAGCCCTTTGTATAGTGCCTTGAGTTGTACAACGTAAAGGTGGGATATAAATCTAGTAATGAATAGATAAAATAAATAGGAGGAGGGAGCATTAGGTATACCACCTTGAGCTCCATTACAAAAGGCCAGGTATAAATCCAATCAGATTTAGTCTGTCAACGACTAGAGAATAATCATATTAACTACATTTAATTTTATTTAAATTTAAAGGAAAATCAAATGCCCTCAAATTTGGTTTTCTCCTTGGAATACCCACTGTATTGTAGTGCAGTCTCTGGCACAGGACTCCAAGATTCAGGGCAGTTATCACCCTGGAAAAGGCCTTAACTAAGGGTTCCCAGTGACCTTCATGCCAAGAGGATTTTCAACCACCTTCTCTCCAGCCCCAGGCTTCCCACTGTACTACAGTTCCCACTTTGAAGCAGGGACATCTTACAGGAGCTCTGATTGATCCAAAGACATAAGCCTGCAATTCAGGGATCTAATCTAGACGTATTCATTTATTCATCTAGGTTCCTAATGCCTGCAATATCCAAATGTGTAATCAAATGGGCGAGGCAGTTCAAATCCACTTTCCCTAGATTGTTATGCCCCCTACCTGCCAATGACATAACTCTAAATAACAAAAGCGTGTTTTTTTTTACTCTAAAAACCAATGAGATAATTATCTGATATGTTTCAGTGCTACGTACAGAGAAATGAAACTAATTTTTGTCTTCAAAGGAACTTGGCAGCTGCTTAAATATGCAGCCAACCTTTGAATAAAACAACCCACTTTCTCCTTGATGCTTGCCAAATGGCTTGCTGTTATTTTCAGCTTATGTGTGCGTGTATGTAACTGGTTCACAGCCACCACCATCTATTGTCAACGTGATGAATAGCCAACAACAATTTAAAGAAGCAGGCTGCTATCAGTATTGTTCTCTTGTTCAGAAGCACCAGGAACAACGGTGTGTTTGCTATACATGATAGGAAAATGGGATTTTCTGATTAATATCCTATCAACAACTTTCATCCCAACCAAATCCCAAGGATGATGAATAAATGAATGACATGTTTTGCTGCCTGCTCTGATATTATGACCACTCTATCAGGGGGTCAAGGTTGTAAGTTCGGTTTTCCTACTCAGTGAATATTACCTGAGAAGGTTGTATAAATCTAACCTCTTTGTTCACAGACATGAAATTCAAAATATAAAAATGGTTGAGTTAAAGCAGTTTCAATGTTGCTGGTTGTTTGTTTATTAAATTAATAGACCATCTGACTCCATCACAACTCTGGGTGGTGGTGCTGATGATTTTGGGACAACCTTGACAGAGGAGGATGTTTTTTTTAAAAAACCCTTACTTACTTACTTATTTATTAACTTATTTTTCACATTTCAATCCCACCACAATCCAGAGATTCCGGGCTGCTTATATAGAATATAATAAGCAAATAAAACATCCACAGTATACATTTTTATAAGAATGTAAAAGAAAAAAAGTTTTAAAAGGCATAGTAAAATCAGGGAAAGGCTCTCCCAAAAAAAAAAAAAAAAAACAACCCTTCATCTTTAAAAGCTTCTGAAACATCAATAAGAAATGGGTTTTTCTGAGTCAGGAAAAGTTTCCAGAGCCAAAATTAAGGTTGCAATTTTGGCTCTGGGATCCTTTCTGGACACAGAAGCCAAATCTAACCATTAATGTGTAGCCATTCATCTCTGATGCTTTCTGTTGTCTTCTGTGTTTGCTATAGTCTTGTTGATCCCTGATCAGTGATTGCAGGCATGAGAGAAACTGGACTTCCTCAAATATATAGTAGATGTACCTCTAGAAGTTACAGTCAAATGTAACTTCCAGTGGTTGAAAAAATATTATTCCTATTCCCCCTTTAACTAAATGTTCAGAAATAGCACACTATCTGGTGCTGGAGACAAACAAGGAGAGAAGGGTGCAGCTTTCACAAAGGGCACATACCTCTTCTGGAAGCATCTGTTTGGCCAACATTAAAAATGTAAAGTGGGAGGAGATAACCTTTTTGATACATGTTCAGAGGCAGCACACTTCAAAATATCCAGTGCTGGAGACAAGCATAGAAAACTAAATAGTTTTGTTCGTTCTAGTATGGATCTTCTGGATCTTCTTAGGTTTTAAGGAAGAAATGCACAGGTTTTGTTTTTTGTTTTTCCTGAACTGAAAGCCTTACTGGGTTTTTGGGTACTTGCCAGGTGAAGGCAAGGATGCCCTCAGTATTACCTACATGCTACTATTCAGCAGCAAGTTTTTAAGGGCTTCCTGGGCACTAAGGAGACATATGATCCCTTCTTCTTATATTACATCTTCCCCTACTCATGGCAAAGACAATGCCCTATAGAGCAATGCTTCTCAACCTTGACAACTTTAAGATGTGTGGACCTCAACTCCCAGAATTCCCCAGCTAGCCATGGCTGGCTGGGGAATTCTGGGAGTTGAGGTCCACACATCTTAATGTTGTCAAGGTTGAGAAACACTGCTGTAGAGTATGACTCAGACTGATGATAATAATTCAGAACAGAGATGCGTAAACCCAATTTAAATTTAATTGTGTCAATTCTGTACTGGATTGTGACCTACATATTTTTATATTGTATGCAGCAGATGACAGTTTGTGCATTTATTCCATGCCATCTTTTATCAAAGCAAATCCCAGGTTGGTTTATAATAATTAAAAATGTAACATTCATTTTAAGAGAAAGTTAATGCCAAAGTTAATAGCAAAATATTAGAGGAAGGTAAAAGAGTCAGTATTAAAATTTTTGATTTTTTTAAAATCATTTTTTTTATTATTCTATTGCTCAAAAGCTATCAGAACAACAATGAAAAATATCATGTTTAGGTTTCTTTCATAAGTGAATTTCTCTATGAGAAGAAAAACTAGCTCTGGGACTTTATTTAACCTATGTTTTTGAAGGCACCAAAAGAATGGGGGTAGGAAAATACCTTTCTGATTTTTGCTTGGGATGTTTCCTGTATCACAGTACAAAGTCTTAAGAGTGCTCCCTCGCTCAAATGCAAGACTCCTGAGTTGAATAATAGTGTCTTTTGTCTAGTAAAACTGACCAATAATGGAGTCACCCCACCCCATACATCATAGCATATATGTTTGAAACCATCTTAAGGAGATTCTGTTATGTATGACCTTGTGTGGAGAAACATCATGGAGTGAATGGAAGGCAAGTTTCAACAGTTCTAATGTTCATCTGTGAAGAATGGTCATTTCAAAGGAACAAGTACTCTGATAAACTTCGTCATCTGTAGACTTTCCATACATTTTGGAATCTCCGTTGTGCAGTTCTTCAGAACAAGGGAAGCCTTTGTAAGCTTTCCTTTTCAGACTTTTATACCTATTCTGCAGAGGATGTCCCTTCAGATAATACAGGCTTTAAGAAAAGACTGGAAAGCAAGAAAGTCAAAGACATCTCTTCTGGATCAGCTTGGTTGTCTTCCCACTGCAACCCCCACTTTAATTGAACAAAGTTTCATAGCATTCAAGTTTTTACCCAGTTGGTCTTATCTTCTCCATTTTTTAAGGGTTTCTCAGCTTTCTTGGTTTTAATTTTTAATTTACACATTTAAGGCTTAAATATAATTGTACTGCAAGAAGGTTCTAAGGATACAAATATTATATTGCCACATCTGATATGAGTAATGGGTGTAACCTTGAAAAGAATACCATGACCATCAGTTTCAATCAGCATGTGCTTGATGTTGGTTTCTGACTCTTTTATTTATTATATTTGCTATATATTCATTTCAGACTCCCTAATATTACGAACACATTTCATGCCATCCTTTTCTCCTCCCCATCTCTCTTCTCTCCCAAGTGAACAGAGAGGGATATGCAGTTGTATATGCATTTTCCCTCCACATAAGCTAGCACTATTGTGTCACTTCTTCACAGGCAAACAGCAACATAACAATAGCCATACTGAAGGGCGATTAACTTCAGGGACAGCAGGCCCTGGTGCAAACAATGAAAGATCTCAAGCACTGAAAACAGCATTGATTCAAAGAACGAAACAAAAGTTTGACACCATTGGAAAAAGAAGAGGGGGAAATGCGAAGGACCAACAAGGTTGTGACATCTCTGACATGAAAACGATTTACATGTCATTAATGTATGTGGATTGTGTACTACAATTAGGCCAGTATTTAAATAAGTGTTAGCCTTGGCAGTCTGCATATTATAATGTATCTTGCCTCCAAGGTAAAGAGCAATTTCCCATTGTAACAGACACAGGTAGTATAATGTGTCAAGTGCATTTTCAGTGCCATGTTCTGGGAGGGAAGGAAAGAGAGAGATGTTTTTCACCAAGTACAATTTGCATCCCATCCTTTATATTCATTCTACTCTGTTCATAAACACTTTGAGAGGATAGTGCTTTCCATCTCATTTGTCATCATCTTCTTTGGGTTTTGGTAAATCTTGTTAAGTTTTCTTATTGAGTTGTCCTCTTTGTTTTATTTTAACATGGGTGGGTCCATACATAACCCTAGTCCTGGATTAGCAAATCTTAATTGCTGTGTTCACTTAATCTGCGATCACTCTCCTCCCCCAATAAATCATATATGGATTGTATACTACATGGCCTGATTCAAATATGTTAAGGCAATAACTGAATTTCCCAAAAACTACTTAACCTAATTTTAGCCTTGACTAGTGTGCCGTGCAAACCCAGCTGAAGAGTTTCCTTCAAAACAAAGGCTTGTATGGAAATAATAGCAAATATTTGAAAGAAAGAAAAATAATGTAAAATATATTTAAATCAACTTCCAGTTTCTTTTTTAAAAATCTAAAACTGCTAAAAAAAGAAAAATTAATTTAGCTTTCATGTTCTTGTTGACAGAGAAAAAGACCATAAATTGGTGTGGAACCTTGGCACAGCGCAGCATTATGTATCAGAGAAAATATCCATGACGCAGGAGGGACTAGTATTTCAATGTGTAACACAAGGACTCCAAGAGCACCCTTTACTGAATGCAGAGCACTACCTGTGTTTTGGGGCTTTGGGTCATGGTAGAGGCAAGTACAGTAGTCTAAAATACTTTCAACATTCCTTTAAAGATGTCCTAGTTAAGTTTACCATAACAGTCGCTATACGCTGTCTTAGGGAACTGGCCCATCTCTATTCCTAATATCCATTTTAAACTGAAGAAGTCAGAGCCAGAAACAGAAAGCTTGTGCAAGAAAACTATTTACTGACATATGGAAACTGTCCTGGCATTGATTGTGTTTCAAATCTCATCAAGGAACCTCCTTGGTTAACAATAATTTGAAAGGTAGGGCTATATAAGATCCCAGATATGAATTTGTGTTTGAGGTTTTTTACTTGTAGTATTCTAATATTCTATGAAGCACTTGGTGGGATATACCACATAGGAGATGCCTGTTACATGTTCTTCTTTTTGTGGTTATGGATTCTGATTCAGAAATTTCTCTCAAATGACTATGGAGTCCATATTATCAGGTGCTGATCTTTAATTTATATGCAATCTCACCTCCAGATCATTGGATCTGGCTGTAATATATTGGCCGTTTTGTACCACCGATACTGAATCAACACCAATATCTAGTGTTGCTGAAGAGCGAGAAGCATTTCCAATAAAAGTCCAGATTACTTGGCCTTCACGCAGGTTAATTTGCTCAGAAAATTAACAAGAGAGCACAAAACGTACATAGGAAAAGTACATATCCTTTGACCACACAGATTTAGACAGTAAGATTTAAGGGTGCTTTTTAAAGGGAAATTATAGCAGCTAAGTTACAAGTTGGTTAACGGGTCATGATATAGCACAAACACTGAATATTGACAATAACATAAAAAAAAATCTGAGACAATGAAAAATTAAAAACTTGGAAGAATAAAAATGCATTTTCCTGGTACAGAAAACATAATCATTGAGAAGCTACTCATGGATTTTTGGGGAGGGCATTCCAAATCTGTAGCTACCATTGAGAAGGGCTGCCCCCCTAGCACAAGGGAGGCACCTAGAACAGGGCCTCTGGAGATGATGGCAGAGCTTGAGTGGTACACATAAGAAGAAGAGTTTGTTGCAATTTTTGTGCTGATCAAATAAAAAGCTCTTTTCAGGCATAGTTCTAGACCAGTGTTCCTCAACCTTGGCCACTTGAAGATGTATGGACTTCAACTCCCAGAATTCCACACCCAGCATGCTGACTGGGGAATTCTGGGAGTTGAAGGCCACACATCTTCAAGCTGCCAAGGTTGAGAAACACTGGCCTAGACTATTAGCTAGTTCTAGAACTAACTCCAGTGAGTCTTCAAGAATTGCAACCTATACAGGCTGCCCAATACTAGATCACAGGCATGTTTAATCAAAAAATAAAAATCATAACCCACTAATCCTGCAGTAGAGTATACCATACCATACTTTCCAGGCCTAGGACCACTTAATATACTGTGGCCCTAGACATAGAGGGTAGAGTACAGTATACTACTAGCACTTTGAACTGAATTGAGAGCCTGGAAGATAATGCAATAGTGGTATAATATAATCATAACACCCCATTCTATCCCATTCTGTTTAATAATAACCATCTTCCTGAACAGCCTTATAGAATACTAACCATCTTCCAGGACAGCCTTACATAAAGTATTTTGGCAGGAGGCACAAATTACCTATACTGGGTATTTAGGCATCTTTTAGAAATGCTGTACGTCTTATCTGATGTTTTTTGGCATGTGTTTCAAACAAATAAAATTCCTCAGATTCACTCTATGTTGGACTCCAGTCTTGAAGAAGTGCCAGTAGAGGCTGGGTCTTGCATGGTTATCTGGGAAGAGTTTGATCCTGTTGACCCTGAGGAAATGGACAGGGTTCTCGTAGCTGTCAATTCAGCCACCTCTGTGTTAGATCCATGCCCCTTCTGGCTGGTTAAGGCTGCCTAAGTGGGAACATGTGGTTGGGTTGGGGTGGTGGTTAATTGCTCCTTCAGGGAGGGGATAGTCCTGCTGGCTTTTAAGGAGGCAGTGCTGTGCCCCCTCTTCAAGGGGCCATCACTTGACCCAGCTGGTCTGAACAATTTCTGTCTAGTTTCCAATATTCTCTTTTTAGGGAAGGTTGTAGAGAAGGTGGTTGCACTGAAGCTTCAGAGGACTCTGGAAGAAATGGATTCTCTGGGCCCCTTTCAGTTGGGATTCAGCCTTGGGTATGGGACTGAGATGGTATTGATCACGCTCTTGGATGACCTATGGGGGGAGCAGGATGGAGGTAGTGCATCCAACCTTGCTCTTCTTGACCTCTCAGCAGCCTTCAATACCATCAATCATAGTATCCTTCTGGACTGGCTCTGGGGGTTGGGGGTAGGTGACACTGTGTTGTGATGGTTCTCCTCCTTCCTTCAGGGCCAGTTCCAGTTGGTGTTGATGGGGAGAGAGGTCCAGCCCGTGGCTTCCCCTTTGCAGGGCTTGGTTGTCTCTCCCTTCCTGTTTAACATCTACAGTACATAAAGCCACTGGGTAAAGTCATCCGATGTTTTGGGGTGAGATATCATCAGCATGCTGATGATGCTCAGCTTTATAACTCCACCCCAGGCTGTCTGAATGATGTCATGGGTGTCTTATCCCAGTGCTTGGAGGCTATGGGGGCCTGAATGGGGAGCAACAAGCCATGGCTTAACCCAAGCAAGACCAAGTGGCTTTGGGTGTTTGGACCTTCTGGTGCCGAGAACCTTCCATCTTTCGTTCTGGATGGGGTGGCACTGCTTCAGACAGAACTGGTGTGTAACCTGGAGGTCCTCCTGGACTCACAGCTCCTGCTCAAAGAGCAAATGGCAGCCATGGCTAGAACGGCCTTTGTACACCTTCAGGTTGTATGTCAGTTGTGCCCATTCCTGAGCCAGTAGGGCCTGCTCATAGTCACTCATGCCCTCCTGACCTCTACATGGGGCTGTCCTTGAAGAGTATTTGGAAACTTCAACTGGTGCAAAATGTGGTGGCATGGGTAGCAAATGGAGCCAGTTATTCGATGCATATGGCTTCACTACTTTGTGAGCTGCACTGGCTGCCAGTGTGCATCAAAGTGCAATCCAAGGAACTGGTCATCAGCTTTAAAGACCTTCATGGCTTGTGACTGGGTTACTTAATGAACTGTCTCTCCATAGTTGTTTCATCCTGTCTGGTCCAGCAGGATGTCCCATTGGCTAAGGAATGTTGGCTGGGGAGCCCAGAAAATGAGCATTTTCTACCATAGTGACTGCCCTATGGAACATTTTCCCTCTGGAGATCAGGTTGGCCCTAGCCCTGCTGGTCTTTTGTAAGGTCCTAAAGACCTGATTCTGTGCTCAGGCCTAGGGCCTGAATATGTGAAGGGATCCATCTCCTGGCTATGCAGATGATGGTTGAATTTCTTGGCTGCTATGCTATGTATTTTAATTTCTGTATATGTTAAGGTACTCCTTGGGTTACAATGCCAACTGAGGCCAGAATTTCCGTCACTAAGTGATGTGGTTCTAAAGCACGATGTCACATGACTGCATCACTTAGCGATGGCAATCCCAGCAGTCCCAACTGCTGTTGTTAAGCAAGAATCACACGGGTGGTTAAGAGACAACCTCATGAGACCATGAAAAAGAGGCAGGAATCCAGAAGTGCTTGCTTATGCCTCTGAAACTGCATCCCAGGCAAGTGGGCAGGTGTCACGGGCAGGTGTTACAGAGTACAGGTGCTGCAGGCAGATGCTACAGAGTACATGCAAGTGCTGAGAGTGGATGCTACAGAGTACAGGTGGGCAAACAGGTGCCGCAGGCAGCTGAGCAGGTGCTGTGGGCATGCATTATGGAGTACAGGTGGAGGGTGCCGCAGGCAGGCACTATGGAGTACAGGCAGGCAGGCAGGTACTATGGAGTATGAGATCCCCATGCTGCCTGGGGGGCTCCTCAGAAGAAAAAGCTGCAGGAGTGGGAGCAACTTGTGGGAGCAATTTGCAACCTCCTGCCAGCTTTCCTATTGACTCTGCCTATGGGAAGGTCGCATATAGTGATCACGTGACCGCGGGGACGCTATGATGGCTGCAACTTCAAGAACCAGTCATAATTCCTCCTCGTTCAGTGCCATCATAACTTTGAATGGTTGCTGAACAGGTGGTTGCTAAGTGAAAAAGCTATCTGCTTTTAATTTTTTTATCACTGTTCACCGCCCAGAGTTGTTGTTGAGATGGGCTGCTAGATAAATTGATTCAGTAAATAACATGCTGTTATTTAAACATTATTATTTTTATTAGGTTATTTCTTAACATGTTTTGCAGAAAAAATAGAAAAAATTCAAAAGAAAACAAGAAAGAAATATATGAAAAACTACAAAAACAAAACAAAAAAAGAAAGAAAAGGGGGAAATTATCAATATACAGGTAATCCTCATTTAGTGACCAAAATTGGTTCTGGCAATTTGATCCTTAAGTGAAACAATCACTAAGTGAAAATCACATGACCACGACTGTGCTTAGGATTTTACTTCAGCTTTCCTTGGGAGGCAAACAAAAACTTTCAGTGTGAAACTGATTAGGGTCTTGTCAATTTCAGGCAGCAGCTGGTAGCAGCCCAATGGTTCTAATCAACTAATTAAGGTCACAGAGCTTGTTAATTTGCAGTTAGCACTTTTTAGGGCCCTGCTGCACTAAAGAGAAAAGCAGCTCAAGAAATGATAGCTTGTTTATCCAATCTCTCTGCTCTGCAAGGAAGGGGGGGCAAGGGGGAAAAATGGGTCAGGCACCTTCCATATGGTGGTCTATGACTGTAATAAAGATTTGATTGGATCTGATTTAAATATGAAGTAACAGGGGAGGCTTCCCTTCCCCTCCTATTCACAGTCTTAACCACTCCAAACATACAAACAAAGTGAAGGCTGAAGGACATCATATCATCATCATCAAAGCCTCCTGCAGCCCTCCTGGAGGTTGGGAGGCTGACGTGCGGCCTAGCTCTGATTTCAAGCAAACAGATCCCAATGTAACATATTCCTTAGTGGTAATGAAAGAAGACTGTTTACTTCTGCTCAGATAAAAAGGGTAGGGGGAACACTTTTGTCTGATTTCACTGTGAATTTCCTTGAACATTTTTCTAACTAAAACTCAGAGTCTCGGCTTCCATTTAGAAGCAAGTGTCTAAGCCTTAGAAAACACAATGCCCTAATAGTGTAGCTTTCCTTTTCTCTGGCACATTTTTACACCCTAGTCTTTTCCCTAAGGAAGCTGTGTTTTAATCTGCCACTGTTGTTGTTTTTGTTTTAATAATGACACCATGTATTCTGAGTTGTTCTTTGATTTATTTATTAGTTTTGATGCTGTGATGTTTTGATGTCTTTTATGATTTTATACTGTTCAGTGATATTATTTTTATCTTGGGTTTTATTTTGACTGATTCTTATTGGAGATGTTGTTAACCGCTGCAGGCAGGCAGGCTTTGTTGGGAGTGTGGGGTAGATAAATGAGCTACAGAAAGAACCAAAGGCTCTAGGAGTATATGAATTCATTAATTCATTAATTTAAAAGGAAGCAACTCCTATCCTTCACTACAGTTACTGCAGTATTATGCAGCCTCTACTCACCCTTCCACCTCAGTATCAGCAATTCTGATTGGCAGCCCTAGTTTTTCAAGGGGAACTTTCCTAAGGTTTGTCTGCTGAAACTTATTTTCACCTGGCGATCTCAAGGCCTGAATCTAAGACTTGCAGTATCCAAAATAGACATTTTAACACTAAGATATTGTGATGGAATGGACTTATGAAGGCCAGGCTCAGGGAGATAGGCGTGTTCTTAGCCTCCAACAGGAGCGTGGGAAGTTCAAGAAGATGAGGCTGGCACGTCCCTAAGTAATTCACGGTGTTGTGGCTGGCTGGCTTGGGAACTTGGGTTCAGTCTGGGGAGATTCTGTCTGGAGGTGGAAGCTAATAAATGCAACAGAACTGTATTTGCATTGTCTCTTGGAGTTCTTTGGACTGGACCTGACAGATATTGGCCGGGGGGGCGGGTGTCCCCTACTGTCCCTGCTTTATACTTTGTTCAATAGGGCTGTGCATGCTTGGAAAGGTATTTAGAAGTGTTTGGACCTCATGCAAATGCAAGCATCTCTCTGCTAGTCATTAAAGCAGTATGGCTTTTTCCAAGTTTCCATATTAGTCCTGAAAAAAGATGTTGCTGCCTCAAAGAATTCCTCATTAAAACTAAAACTCTTCTCAGAGTGGCATAACCATTTTTCAGGTTTGTGTAAAAGCCTTAAAAAAAAATGCTGAGTAGGAGAGCAATGCTGTCTCACACTCAGGCAAGATCTGAAGCCTTTCTTCCAAATCGTTTTTGAAGCATGCACAGCCCTATTACTTCGATGATTGGTCTGCCAAGCTTCACATAGTCCACTCCAATTGGAGTAAATTCTATGAGGTCTCAAGCAGAAGTCTTTTCCAGCTCTATTCCTTTTAATGGAGAATACAAAGATTAAAACTGGGGCCTGTCTGTATGCAAAACCACCACTTGCTACAGCCTGTTGTTTTATGCTTGGCTTCACTTCCAAAGTGACTTTCCTAGCAATCTGTCCCAGAGCACCGATTGGACTCAGTCTTGCCATGATTTACACATGAGATCTCTGCATATTCTCTTGCATACAGTACAGCACTGAGTCATATTTCCTCTAAGAAATAAATTATTATGATGATCAAGAAATGCCTGAGGAGCAAAATCATAGAATGGGCCATAAACAGGGTAGGAAGATCATCTCAGACTCCTGTCTGACATGCAAGTGAAGTTTCAACACAGAGATTCGGAGTCCATGCTGACTAAAATGCAGTCTGATTGAAAATATCCCTTGGAGGAAGATTTTAATGATTGTTTAAAAGGCTTGACAGCCTCCTGTCATATTATGTCCATATTACAAAGCTATAAAGAAGCAGTTTCACTGTGAAAAAAAGAACTGGACAAAACCAAGGACAAAAGCAACACTCACTTAGAGTATCGTCATCTCTTTGGCACTGAAGCATTCCAGCAGGGAATTCTTTCACTCTTTCACAGTTCTGTCCTGCTCAGGAAAATGAAAATAGCTTAAAAACTAGTTATAAGTCATATGCAATGACTTCCCATATGGCTTTGGATGGGAAAGTCCAGATCGGCCTTCCTCAACCTGGTACCTAAAGATACAGAAGTCATAGACTGTAATGGTTGGAAAGAACCTTGGTATAACATTATAAAATTAGTATAATTCCACACAGATCAACATTATAAATAAGATCATAATGCCTAAAAAAATACTAAAACATCATAAGAAAATATAATTATCAGATTTATTATTACATAACATAAAAATAACGAAGAAAAAAAAAAAACCCATAACAAATCCAGACAACAGTCTTAAAATCACAAATTCTTTGAGGGAAGGTTTCATTTTTTAGGTAAAAATAAAGATAACCAATCCTCTCCAGAGGGATCCCCAAGATAAAACATAATAGTAATAGTGGGAATTTCCTGCACCCTGGTTCAACAAAGGCTTTAAAAAAAGAGATTTTCAGGAAATATTCAAGAAGGATTAAGGCATAAAATCATAAAATCATAGAGTTTAAAAGCTAAGCTTCCTTCCTTCCCTCACCTTATACAAATATTTCAGAATACTTTGAAAATTTGGTTGCATCAATTCATAAGTTCAGAAAATATTTCTGAAGCCAGTGTGGTTTGGAAGACTATTATTGTGCTTTGGAAGAACAATTTATTTACAGATTTTTCTCCTGTAATTGCTCCAGAATCTAAAGAGTATAGGAAGCCTTTAATGACAGGCTGTAAAACTGATAAAGCCCTCCCCTTTCTGGTTTTTTTGTACTTGGCCCTATAGGGTTCACTAAAAATACGCATATTAGGAATAGTAGTACAGTTGAATTCACTAGTCAGGTATGCTGAAGAAGGGGAAGTGGCTTTAGTATTTATGTAGCTAACAGTGGAATCGTAGACATCTCTGCTCAAAACTCAGACCCATTCACTTCAACAAGTCTCATGCCCAAGTAAGATTCTAGTCTCAATTGCTAAAGTATTTTAAAACTTTGGAAAAATATAGCATCGTTGCATGAGATTATCAGTGAAATTGTTTTCAATAGCCCTATATCTTTTTAAGAAAAGGACAGCAAATTTAACGATAACACATTTCAAAGTATTTATAAGTCATCTGAGTTAAACAGCAGGAGAAGGAAAATATTTTCATTGCAGAAACAATAATTTCTAAATTTCTAATTATCTTCCCAGTATTTAAGTAGAAAATATATTCTCAGTGAAGTTTCCATTGGTCACCAATCTCAGCGATAAACATGAAGGAAGATCTAGATAGCTTTTTCTGTGCTGTTAAAAGATTAAGGCACACTCTTATAAACATATTTATGAAGTAGAGCAAGAGACTTCATCTTGGCAGCTCAGAATCTCACACCATTCAGTATCTATATTATTTTCAGGATTAGATGCCATTAATTCCTAAAATTGTGCTCTGGAGCATAAGTGGCAACAGCTGTAGCTCTCTGCTCACTCTCTTTCCACATGGGTTACTTTCTCCCAAGATAGGCAGCAGGGAGAGAACACCAAATCAGGGCACTACTTTTCAGATAAGATTTGGCAAAGAAAGAATAATAATAAATTGTAACAGAAAATCTAAAGGGCTGAAGTCCACTTTCTATAAAATGAACAATCTGGATGCTAATAAAATAATGTCTGAATACAAATCATTACACACTTCCTATTCTTCTTGCATGCACAAACAAATAAAATGCCAGTTCTTATTATGGAATTACTATACATGAAATATTTCATGCATAAAATTTTAATCCTACATGTTGGTCTTTTGAGGGACTGACTGAACCAGCTTAAATAAGACAGGAATGGTTCCTGAGCAAAGCTATATCCAAAATCCGTAAGAGTTTTATTCTTAAAAGTGAGACAAAGAAACAATGCTTTAGGTACATCCAGTTAAGACCTCTCTTTCATTACTATGTGTCTATGTTTGTGTATTTTTAATGAATTCCTATCAAGCCTACCTCTTAATCCTTTTATCCTAAGCTCTGGAAACTAATGGGGCAAATGTCTTTGGATGGGCCTGTATGAACAGTAAGCTTGTCTCTGTATTGCTCCCAGTGTGTCCTGCTGACTTACTGTGGTACAGAACTGAAACCATCAGAGCCACATTAAAGGCAGGACAACCCTGTTTTAGTCCCACCTTCTTGCAACAGTCATCTAAGCTCCTTCAAAGGCCCATGCTTTGGCCTCTGCAACATAAAGGAGATGGTGGGACTGCTGAGAACTTGTCCTTGTGATGGTGGTGGAACTCCATCCTCTTCTGGGGAGCTTTCTTCATGACAATCTAATTTCATAGATTTACAAATTTGTTTTGTGCTTCATTTTTCACAGGAGGGCACAGTCCACCAGCACAATAACATTCTGAAGTGGCCCAGCCCAACAACAGAAATATGAAATAGTTTGGGCAGCTGACCTGATAGTTCCTGGCAGTCTTCCTCTGACCAGTGTTCAGAGGAATTGGTGCCATGAGAAATGATAACTGGTATTGGTAGAAAACTCGTAAGTGATATAACTCTGGCCTAATATAAACTACAGCTGATTTAGAGCCAGACATTATCTGAAAAATAATCCCCAGGCTAGCTTTGCCCATTTATGGGAATGCTTCTGGAAATATATTAACCCTGATTTTACAATGATGGCATATCAAGTATATGACATGCAACAAGGTATTCTAAATTTAATCCAACAGTTTATGTTTCTTAATTTCTCTCAATCAACTGTTTTTGAGACTGGAGAGGTTATCCCTGATTTTGGTTTCACCATCTGAAGATTACATCAGTGGATTTGGCAGCATTGCCAAACGTAAACCAAACATAAGTTTGTATTAGCTAAAGCATCTTTAGTTCCGTCAATATAAAAACAGCCACTTAGATATGAGATTTCTTCGTTTGGATAAGAACAATGTCCAATTACAGGCTTTTCTCCAGAAACAAATTAGAACTTCAATGGGATATCAACTAATTATCTCCCAAGGAAAAAAAGGAGCCCTTTAATTTTATGTTAATAGAGCGAAAGGAATATTTAGCTGTGTCATTTATAAATGAAATAATACTATAAGCCTCACAACACAGAAGTGCTAAAAGGGTTTAAATCAAGAGCTATAGGCCTTCACAGTGACCTTGTCACCTTTTTCCTTGTGGCAAAATCTATGAGAAATTGGCAGCACTGTACCATATGATTAATTAAGCTACAGCATGGAATTCTAAAGCTTTACTAACAAGCCAAACTATTTAATTTGTTTCCGAACAAAACCCTATATGTTAGTGGATCTGCCAGTATCTGAGAAAAAGATCAGTAATGCTAAATTGCTTAAAGGCTTTTTTCAAAAAAAAAGCTGGAAGAAAAATACCTAACTAGAAGGATGCAGTGACTCATATATATCTTATTAGAAAAAGGGACTGCAATATTTAAATCTGCAGATGTCATCCCCTAACATTCTGTTCTCAGCACTTTTGCAAATCTCCTACCACACCATACTTAAGAATGCTAACTAAGAAGGCCTCCCTGGTATCCATGGCAAAAGAGACATGTAGATCACAAAACCTTTGCGATCCAAATAAGCCCCCCATTAAGACAATGAGACTTACATCTAAGTAGACAAACGTAATTACAGAATTAGACTGTCCTTGCATTGATATTAGCAAACACTTAGAACAGTGTTTCTCAACCTTGGCAACTTTCAGCTGGGTGGACGACAACTCCCAGAATTCCCCAGCCAGCCATGCTGGCTGGGGAATTCTGGGAATTGTAGTCCACCCATTTGAAAGTTGCCAAGGTTGAGAAACACTGACTTAGAAGTTCTGTGGTGGCAGGATGAATAAGCAAGGGTTTTTAGGGTTCTTACAGTGCAATTTTCTTTCCTCGGATTCAGAAGCGAGACCTAATGTGAACATAGCTGTTCTGAAGAAACATCCACTGGTTCAGCAGACCCACTAGATGTTCTTCAGACTGTGGCAAATTCACAAAGTTTCCTATTTGGGAGCAACTTTCCCATTTCCTCCATCTTTCTCTCTTTGTTTTGGCTTCAGTCTGAACTGTGAGACATCAAGGATGTACCAAGGCATATCACCTTGCCCCTTCTGCCAATTGAAGGGTGCCTATCCCTTGCAAATGGCATGCATTTCAGTGAGATAGGACTCCCCATTGTTTATCCTGCTCTTTCTGATATTAATGCGCATTATTATTATTATTATTATTATTATTATTATTATTATTATTTATGTGAGGGTGTCTCAGCAGCCTCTTTGCTCTTTTTCTTTGGCAATAGGTTTCATTTAATCAATGCCCTATTAATCCCATGGCTCTATCAGGAGAATTTAAATTTGTTCCAATTCTTTGATTGCTTTTCAAGGATTATAGGAAAATTCATTGTCCTCCCCTACACAGTGAATAAGTACATTTAAATGATAGGTAGGTGCCCAAAAGGAATCTATCGATAAGCTGTTAGATAGGTGTGCAGAGTATATATGCATTTATATGGCTTACAGAAAGAGAGAGAGAGAGAGACTTCTCCTTCTATGCCATACATGAGAGGGGAAAAAATCAAATCAAGGCACGGAGAAACTGAAAAATACTACATGTATCATTCACCTGATTTCAATTGTGGCTCCCTTTGAACCTCGGCCAAATCATTTTGTACATTAAAAATTGGTCAGGGATGATAAGATTCCATTTTCATGGTTGGTAATGCAGAACCAGTGAAAGAATACAATTACAGACCCCTGAGTAAACTCTGCGAATGTCAACTTGATGTAAATGATCAAGTGTCGACAAAGAGGCTGGCTGGTAGAAGAGGAGGGGGGCAGGCTGAAGTCAGGGGAGGCAGGGAGAGGCATAGCAGGAATTTGCTTCCACCTTGCAGGCTCCCGATGTACCGGGGTGTATATAGGAGTTCTGGACCAGTGGACTGCAACTCTGGCACAACGAAGGATCCAAAGATTCCTTGCCACTCCCAAAGGCTTTGCAAAAGTTTTGCCCAGTGGCAGGAGAGCAAAACCTGCCTCTATTTTCATGGTCAGTGTCATGTCATTCCTCAATATCGTTATCTGTGTGTGTGAGAAAGAGAGAGTGCTCATGCATGCATACAGAATTTATGCACACACTGGAAAGGTTATATGATGCATATGCGCACACACACACACACATATTTATACACACACACACACACACACAGTTATCTTGAGTGCAACATATACAACATAGTCTGTGCCCATGCATGTGTGTGCGGTATATATTGACTCAAGGATTCTTCTCACTTTATCGTAGGGTTTTTTATCTCCTTTTGTTTTTCCATTAAAGTCATTGGTTCAGCACATGAAAGAATGCGGAGAAATGCAAAATGTTAAGATAGCTCTTAGGATTATATTTTAACTAATTTGTTTTACTGCCTCAAACAGAAAGTACTGAACAGATTGTTTCAAATCCTGCAACATGGTCTACATCAGGGTTTCTCAAGTTCAGCAACTTTAAGATGTGTGCACTTCAAGCCAGACTTGCATGCTGGCTGGGGAATTCTGGGAGTTGAAGTCCACACATCTTAAAGTTGCTGAGTTTGAGAAACACTGTTTTAGAGTGGCTTCCCTCCAGGTTTGGAACCTCCATTGCAAAAATCCTGGTTGTTCATGTTTCCTCTCCATCACTTTTATCATTTCTATCTTCAGATATTTACCACCTAGAACGGGTTCATTTTAAAATTCTTGCTTAAAATTTGCTTTGATGTTTTGAATGTTACTCTGAAATAAAATAGAGTCCCTGGGCTCAACTCCTGGTGTGCTCAACTCCCAGTGACTTAATGGATCAGCCCATGTAGTTTTAGTAGAAGCAGTGCAGAAGTGGTTTGCCTTCTTCCAGGATGGTAGGTTGTTGGTATTTTTGTTTTTTGACTTCTCAGTTTAACCTCCAGCCCTGGAATTCCCTGCAGGTGTTCCATCCAAGTACTAATCTCACATACACACACATACACACACACACACACACACACACACAGAGTTCTCAGAACAAAGTCAGCCAGATACTGCCACCTCTTGAAGCTATATTGAAATAAATATTTTATATTGTGCGCTGAGATATGGAGAATACTGGGGTCTTAAAAATAGCTAAAATATGTATTACATCATATTATTAGGTCTGATTTTTAAAATTAATTATTTATTCTTTGCTATGCATTACTTCCATTGTATTACTATAGGAATGCAATGTAAGTTAAGCCATCTCATTTGGGGGCCCTAAGACTAGAAACAATGAGGAGTTCTGTTCTAAACTCCAAATATTCCAAACAATCTTTTGATGGTTTTTACCCCTTGGATAGTACAAGACAGAATACTGGGAAAGACAGTTAAGAACTTTAAACAATAATTGAAGAGATAAAAGGGGGTGGGAGTGTCACACTAGCCAATGCATCTGAAAGAATATAGGACTAGTGGAGGACCACAAGTGGCCCTCAAGTGACGTGATACTCTTTGTCCATTTTCATGTGGTCATCTTCCTGTTTTCTGTCCTTTCCATGTAAGCTTGATGGGGTGGGGAAAGAGAAAGAGATGGGGAAAAAAGAGTACTATGCAGTGAAGCAAGGTAGAGAAAGAATGCAGAGCCCATTTGTAAATAGTGCACAGCTTTAGTAGTTCTGATCTGCTATTAAGTGCACTATTTTATAATGTATGTTGACTGATAAAGAGAGGTTGGTAGCCAACACCACCAGCAAGGTAGTTGCAAATAAAAGACGGACCCTCTTCAAAGATTAGGAAGTCTCTTGTATTTGCCTTAGATGGCTAAGGCATCTAAGTGAGATTAAGTGAGATTAAGCAAAATCATGGTCATTTGTCATGCTAACTAAGCAGAAGCTTTGTGTTCAGTGGTAATAATCATGAGTACCAACTGCTGAAGAAAAACAGGAGAGGTTGTTGCTTTCAAGACCTGGTTGTGCTTCTCCAAAAGCACCTGCATTAGCCACTTTGACAATCAGAATGCTGACATGGGAGAGGGCTTTAGCCCCAGTCAATAGGGCTGTTGTTGGCTTCTTATGAAAAGAATCAAGGGGAGAAACTGTAGTTTGTGATAGACCATATTCATCATAGCTACCCTGCCTTGTTTTGCCTTGCTCCTCCATCCTTTCATCCATCCATGCAGACCTATAGGCAACTTCAGCCACAGATACCTCTAGGCAACATACTTTCCACTATAGTAAACAGGAAAGATTTAAATAAGAACGATAATAACGTAATATGAAACAAGTAGTAATACTAGCTCCACATCCATTCCATTACAGAATATCACTCTCAGTAAAAATGATCGCCTATGAAGGGTGGGAATCCACCAATCAGAAAGCTTTCTGAAACAGCCAGGTTTTGGCACATGCCAACAGGGTGTTGCCATTTTGGGAATAGGGTGGAACCTATTAAGGTACTTTGTATTTTGTGAGAAAATTCACAATATGCTTTAAAATTTCCATTTGCCCACTAGAGCAAAACAGTGGTCTAGCCCTTTGTTATTATGTACCAGTACCAACTTTTTAAAACAGCTTGATCAGGCTATGTACCTAGTCACCTCAGCCTCATCTATACCTAATGGAAGAGATGCCCTATCATTTCAGAAGGTAGAGGGAGGTAGAAGCAGTAATGTGACAGGAGCAACATTTGAAAGAATGTCTATGGAGTTACTTCCATGAGTCAGTACTTTCCATGCGAACCAGAAAACAGAGGCAGCTGTCAATGGGCAGGTGGTAGTGTGTCCTTGCAGCACAGTAATACAAACACAATAATACAGTGTTCTCCTCTTGAATGTCAACTATTACTTCATGTGATAACTGCCATCATCAGTAAATTCTACTGCTTCCATGATAGTGATATTTTCCAAGTAATTATGGGGACCAGCACTGCTTGATCATCTGCCTGTGTGAATCTTCCTCAAAAAATCTAGATTGACTGACTTCTAGCATCAGCTTTATGATTTAAATGTTAAGATAAGGTACTGACAGTAAGAACAGGAGAAAGCAATCTTAAAAACAATCAGAGCTAATAAGCAAGTGGCTTTAGAATACAGAATCCAAATTTATATTGCCTACAGAAGATCCCAGGTTCAAACTCTGTCATCTCAAGGTAGGACTGGAATTAAAGTTTTTGCCAGAAACGCCAGAGAATAACTGCTTGTCCGGCACTGATTTAGGTGGATCTGTAGCTTGACTTAATATAAGACAACGTTAGAGAGGATTCTTCACACAGAAACTACTTCTTGTTGAGCGCAAATAGCCTTTCAAAATTCTCCATCAGAATTGAAAGGAGGCAAATGAGAGGGGACATGATTGTACAACATTATGAATGGTGTGGATAAAATGGACAAGGAGAAACTATTTTCCCCTTCCCAAAATACTAAAATCAGAGGTCACCCAATGAAATTAAATTTTGGAAGAATCAGGACAGACAAAAGGAATTTTTTTTGCACAACACATAATTAAAGTTTTGGAATTTGTGGTGCTGGCTACCAGCTTGACTGCTCTGGAAAAGGATTGGACCAATTCATGGATATTATGGGCATCAATGCTGGGAGACTAGTGGGTTTCCTGTGTAGCTGCTTGGCCACTGTGAGAACAGCCTGCTGGACTAGATGGGCCAGGGATCCTATCCAGCAGGACATTGCTTATGTTCTTATGTGTTTGTGTTATGGACATATATACAGCCATACATATACTGAGAGAGAGTTGAACATAGTTTAAGAATGCCTACACTTACTTCTTCAGACTTATTTCTGATCAAAGAGGTCTTGCAGGTTCTCATAACAAAAGCCTAAAGAACATATTTGCCAGAAGTGAAGGTAATATGAAAGGACTCACTACAGGCAATGATCACTCTTTCAAACCACTTCCCATTCCTGAACAACAACAATACAAACAAAAATCTCTTTGGTCTCAAGCTGAAACAAGATGTGGATATTTTCTCCATGTTTAATCAGTGGGAAACACTGCCTTCTAGTGGCAGGCTTCATAATAGAAACATTTAAATTCCTTTTCTCCCCCTCTTCCCCAACATTTTCTTTCAGTGACAAATTCCCTATTACTGAACTTTACTGGGTCAAAAAAATTGAATTGATTCAAGGAAACTAAGTCATACAGAAGCTGAATGTAGAAACAATTCTCCTTTTTATTTTAAGTAGCATCAACGTCAACTGTGTTTGCTACCATTTCTTTTTCATGTTTGGCCATATGGTTCATGTATGAATGCCACATGGATTACAGGAAAGAGACTGTAATCCCCTAAAAACAAGAACTTTTCATTCATCAGATGGAATATTTTCCCCTAAAAACAAGAACTTTTCATTCATCAGATGGAATATTTTCCTACAGCATTGTAAGGTAAGGAAAACAAGAACACTAGTTTGCACTTGCCAAATAACAAAGGTTTTGTGGGCTGATAAAGGCTGGTTGGCAAATTATAAGGTTACTCTAAACTGAAATGCTGAAGGCTGAGGAACAATAGGCTTCCCAAAAGCAATTGTTTTATTCTTACACAGGCCAGGGGGCAAGCAAAGACACCAAATGACTAAAGATAGTCAGTGTGCTTCAGTCTAGGCCTTCATTCTCCATTTAGACCTAACAGGAATATATGCTATATAGTGCCTTGAAGTGGTTGTCAAGAAAATGCAGGTTACATTTGATTACATGGCTTGCAAGGATGTCTTGCATGTCTGGACATTCATCCACAGTTTCATGGTGAACAGCAACAGCACCAATATGGTCAAAGCAGGGTGTGATATCCACTTCATGGGCCTTTGGTGCTTTGCTTACAGATTTTTACTCAATCTTTCTCAATGCCAAGGCTACTGACAAACCAGCCACCGTAGAGTCACGCTGTGAAATTGCAGGCCATGTTCACTGCAGCATAAAAGGTAGCAAGCTGAGTTTCTTTGATGTAACCATCCATAATCCTTAACTTTGGACTCTCATGCTAATGCAATGTTGTATTTCTGTGCTGGGCCTGTCATCACAGCTGGGATTCCAAGCAGCTCTCAGCCCTCTGCATATGTGAAAGCTGGCCCATCAAGGACAAAGTTGTGAATCAAACCTTTCTTTTAAGTTTGGCATGACTAGGGCAACTTTAAGTCTCTTGATATTGATTGATTGATTGATTGATTGATTGATTGATTGATTTACACAATTTAGAGGCCACCCAATCCCAGAACAACTCTGGGTGGCTTATGTCAAAAAATAAAATTAAAAAAAAAAACAATAAAAAGCAAATCCCATGGATCTGGGCAAACATACTCCCTATAACAGAAACCACAAGAAAGTACCTTACCCCAAGGCTTTATGAATGCATGGGAAAGAATGTAATGAATGAATAGGTGCTGGTTACCATTTAAAAGAGCTGGCCCAAATGTTTATGTTTTTGAGAATAAACTGATGACAAGGCTACAGATGTGCCAGCCTCTGTCTCTGTCCATTGTATCTCACCATGCCAGCCTGTTTCTGTTGCCTCTGCTAACTAGCTGGCTAACATACAGCAGTCCTAGTAAATCACAATCCTGATGTAAGAGGCTCACAAGAGGCTGTTTTGCTGGGTGCCCCACTCAACCTGGCACCTCCTAGAACCAGTAAAGAGAGATCCTGTTGCAATATCCAGAAAGCCACCGTAGGTGTAGGGGATAAATCCATATAGATTGCCCTTGAATGCAAACTTACATAATTTTGCATTCTCAAACTAATGTATAAACGAAAATCTAGTTAACTTTCACAGTCACAGCTTTCCAATTTTTATTTAAAGTTATAAATAACCCAGTGCCAATGCTGCAGTTGGGACAGAGTTAAGAATGTGAAGTTCCAGCAAATATTTCTAGTACTGAAATTTAATTTAATTTCATTTAAATCAAGCAAAAATTGGATTTAGTGAATGATGTAAAAAGCAATGGATAAAACAAAGTAAACAGCTCGTGTTCCTCAGTGGGAGGAATGCACAAGGACACCATTCTGTGAGAAAGGATTTTGGCGCCAATGTAGTAAGGGGGAGGGGGGAATAAGTAGAGGGAACTTTACACAGGCTTTAGTTTTAGTAATGCTTTGCTTCAAGCTGCATGTACCAACCAATAAAGGAGCACTTATCTGAACCAGGCCTGGTTTCACGAGAATTCTTCTAAATTGGGTTTGGACTTTGTGGACTTGACATGGCTTTTCCCACAAACCTTGGAGTGATGTGACTCTGGAGCCCAGTTGTTATACATATGTGCATGTGTGCTGTGCTTGGGGCACCAGGAAAGTTCTGTTTTTTGGGGTTTTATACTTGTTATTGCTTTTATTCTCTTATTACTGTTGTGAGCTGCCCAGAATTCTGTTACATAAAATGGGCAGCTATACAAGTCTTTTAAATAAAGTAATAAATAAAACATCTTAGGAGGAAGATTGTGAGGCAGAATAGCAGATCCTTCTAGGCTTTATTCCTTGAGATCTTTGAGAGACTTTTTTAAATGTGCCTCAATTTTTATTCATATGAAAGTGATAGGAATCTTTTGTTTGGTTTCAAATTCCTGTGGCATACAGTTTTGACAACAGTGGTTGAATAGTGGTTTATAGAGAGATAAAATCATGTATTTCATCATTAATATTTTTCTCATTGTCTTTTAAAAACCTTTTCCTTAATTAAACTTGCAGAAAGTTCCTACTTCTGATTTGAAACGGATTTGATCAAAATAACAAGGCATCCTTCAATTGACCCAATCTATTTATGGAATCACTACAGAAACGCAGTCTAAATAACATTTAAAAAGCATAGTAAATAAATGTTGAGGAAACTGTGTGCCTTAGTCATCCTAATGAAAATTTGAAACCACCACCAGCGCCCCCCAAAATATGGATGACATTATGAAGATACATGTTTCCTGAAATGAAGATCTTCCACGCTGGAGAAAAATCAGAGGTAAACTAGGGTTTTTATATAATGAGAATTGGTGTGGAACATGCCATAGACCCACCATTTGCACACTGTATCCTTGGACAGCACTCAGAGTCACAGCACTCTAGCAGAGACTAGCAGTGATGACTACTCTGGGGCCCCTTTGAACAAGGTGCCTAAACTTTGCCATATTAATGTTTCACAATGCCCCAGCATGATGAGGCAGCCCTCAGATTCAACTCCAGGCTTTAAATGAAGAATTTGGCCTCCTGTTCTCTCCTATTTTCACTCCAGGTAGCCCTACAGAAGGGGCCACTACTGTAAATGGCAGCACACAAGACAACACTTTATCAGTGAGTCCTTCAGATTTAGGTCTGCCAAAAAGTCTTTCAGCCTTGGATCTACATTAGCCCTAAATTGTACATGCATTCCCTTGGAGAAAACAGGGTCATTTTGCTCTAGTGGATCCCTTTACGATCATCCCACACTGATTTCTGCTGGGGCTTGAGTATCAATGCAGTGCCAACGGTTCAGTCTCTACAACCTTCTAGATGTCCAGGATGTATCTGAGCTTTTTCATAACCATCATATTTCATCCAAGACTAATTCACATGTTATTTAGAAGCAAAGCCAGGTTTACCATCAGGTAAACTACCAGTTGCAGTCAGTGTCTCTCTGAAGACTCCTTCTATAACACAGATTTTTGCATACACACATTCCTGGTGTAGAACTACAAAAATAGAATGTATGACATAGTCCAGAGTAAATTGTGCAGACACATAATGGAGGGGACCAATGAGATTATGGGACACCAACTTGAGTATTTGTTTACAATGACATATAGCTGCAATTGCACTGTGTAAATATTACAGTAAATAGTAATAATGTGCCAAAACTGTGCCAAGGTTCTGAAAATATTCATTCCTTACAAAAGAGGCTTCTGATTCTCTATTGTAGATTAGGGCAATTAGAGTTTCTTTTAAGCCTGTATGAGTTGAATGTATTTCCTGTTACACGTTTCTTCATAACTGAACTCCCTGGCTCCTAAGGCTTTTTGATCTGAGAAAAAAATTAAAATGTAGGAGGAAAGGACTACGCAACAGCTTTCAAATAGTTTAACAAAGAGTCTGTCAAGAACTTTCTTGAACTTGAAATGTCCTGCTCCAATTAAAAACAAACAGACAAACAAAAATAGGGCATCTCACAGCCTGGGCTTAGGGTCAACTTTTGTGAAACCAAGTAACTTTGGATTCAAGGAGTTTCCAGTTCCAGAGACTTGCCATCTTAAATTCTCAGTGGGGTTACCCTTCCCCAGGTGAAAGCCATGCATAATTTGGGGATCCTCCTGGACTCACAGCTCTTACTTAAATAGCAAATGGCACTACGCCTAAGAGGGCCTAGTCTTGTGCATGAATTAGGACCTTACATGGATAGACTTCTCTCTGTCTCTCACCTGTTAGTCACCTCCCATTTGCACTGCTGGAACATTCTGTACTTGGGATTGCCTTTGAAGATCACTTGAAAACTACACCAAGTCCAAAATGCAGCAGCACAAGTAGTATTGATGTTCTTCAGTTCACTTATATAAGGTCACTATTTCACGAGCTGCATTGCTGCCAGTTGGCTTCTGGATGGGGTTCCAGATGCTGGCTGTCACCATGAAAACCCTCTATGGTTCCCTCTTAGCTTCCTACAGCCCAACCCTGCTGTGCTTTCATAAGCCTTGAAGACTTGGCTTTTCCATCTGGCCCGGTGGTGATTCTGCTCCCTGAGATATGTTTGTAGTGGAATTTACTTCTTTCCCCAGTGTGGGGTTTTGTAAATTATGCTGTTTTGTTATTATTGGCTTTTTGTTTTGCTTTGTTTCTTTGGGGTTTCTTGCTTTATTTTAACTGCTGTGTACTGCCTAGAGTTGTGAATTACAGTTGGGGGAAAGGGCTATAAGTTTGATGAATAAATGGCTAAATAAATAAAAGGAAAATTTAACTCTGTATCACATACCCCCAGCCCTTGATGAATGTGGTCAAAGAAAAACACACACACCCTTCATTTTTGGAGACAGTGCAAGCAAAAGTAGAATTATAGTTTTAAAATTAATCTTATTTTTAAAAAAATAAGAAAAGGAAAATCAGTACTTCATTCACTCATTTGGATGCCACCCAGTCTTGAAGGCTCTTGGTGGCTTAACTATCAAGATCAGCATCATATAAAAAGCAACCCCATCAAAAACAATAAATCAATCCATAATATAAACACAATTGAAAATTTCAAAATAATAAACAAACAAAATTCATTAGGCACCCAATAAATTCTAGCCTTCCCTCAGAACACGCCCTCCTCTTGTGCCAAATGTAATCCCTGGTCTTAACTGTTCTCCTGAAATCCAGAATGGAAGGAGCAGACCAAATCTTCCTGGGGAGGGAATTCCAAAGTACTGGGGTAGCAATCAAAAAGGCCTGCTTCTGTCAGTTGACAATCTAATATAGATGGGATAGGAGGCAGTTCATCCTATTCAACCTGACTGGATGGGCAGATGAATACCGGGGATGGCAGTCTTTCCGAAAACGTGGTCTGGAGTCTTGAAAGGGCTTAAAGGTGGCAACCAACACCTCGAATTTCACCCAGAAGCTGACTGCAACCAATGCAGCACCTGAAGCCATATGGTCACCCAAGTATATTGGGATCCACCCATCACTGACCAGGCTGCTGCATTCAGCACTAGCTGCAGCCTATGAGTGCTTTCCAAGGGAGCCCCATGTAGACCACATTATAGTAATCTAAGTGGGTGGTGACTAGGACATGAGTGACTGTGAACAGACTATCTAACTTGAGATAGTCAAATAAACAAAACAAGTTCAGCTGAGTACAATATGGCATTTAAATGCCATAGGGCATTTTATCAGGCACAGTTTAAGATGTAACAAAAATTCAAGAACTGAATTTGCTTTTCACAAGTATAAAAGTTACTGGAGACAATTACCAGAAACTATCAAGATATGGAAAGCAAAACTGGACCAGTGCCCAGAAATTAAAGCCTAAATTCTGATGGTGCATTCTAGCTAACTGCTCCCTGTTATGCTGTGATTCAATATTTACCTGGATAAACCTTGCTTTTCATATATTTCCAACTTAATTAAAGGTTTAGGAGCAATTCAATTTTACTCCTTTGTTTTCCTGCTGTGTCCCAATCCAGTGCTCCCTCCCTCATCTCCAGTCTCTGCTTTCTCTTTTCCAGCTACATCTACCAGTGATTTCTCTCTAATCTCTCACATATCTTCCCTTTTAATTATGTAAGTTACCCTGAATCATTTCGGGGTCGGGTAGCCTTCTAAATCTAAGAAATTAAGAAATAAATCTCACAGCAAAGCTTTTCAAACAGAAACATTAGGAGTTGGGAAAAAACTCCTTTTGGGCATTCCTCCCTTCTTAAGGCTAGGATTCCAAAATGACTAAACTTTTGTTCCCTCCAATCAAAAAGAAGGGTCCTTGAGACACCCCCCTGGTTTCTGTGTTAATTTATTCTCTGAGTAAGGTTTGTGTATTGGGTATGATTGCGTAGAATGTGGAAGGGAGACCTGCTTGCTGCCAACTTTGTCTACATGCAGAAGAATCTGGAGAGTTATTGATGTATTTGATTTGCAGGGCTACCTAATTGTCAAAAGACTCAAGACAGTGTACACAACAAGTTAAAACCATAGTACAACAATAAAGAAAAAGTAAATAAGTCATCCAGGGAATGCAAAAATTAAAATGGTCATAACATGCTAGGGAGTTCACAAAACCCCATGGCTTAGAGCTATGTCTTTATGGCCTTCCAAAAAGACAGCATGGTTGGAGTCATGTGGACCTCAAGGGCAACACTGCTCTACCAGACCTCCGGGGAAGATGGCTGACTGAAGACAGCTCCACAAAAAAGCAGAGCTGATATTTGCGGACTTTTTAAGGAGCTGGTTAACAGATCAGCTCCTTTGATCCTCTCTGGATAAAAGAGAGAGACGCAAGGTTGCCCAAGCTGTTTCCTCTTATGGTTGTTCCTTTTCCTCACAAAGAAACCACAAGACAGCAATTTCTGGTGTGTGGGGAGGGGTAACCCGGAGACTGGGGAATCTGCCATATTTGCTCTCATCGCAAAGGACACTAAGTTCATGCACTTCCCTTGCTAACTACCTTTGGAAATTGCTTATTAATGGCTTTAATGAAGTTAGACACCTTCAAAGGGACAAGATTGAAATCACCCGGTGAGTGAGTACCTTCAAACCTTAATACGAGAAAAATTATGTAGAAATGAAGATTTATTTTTTATAACTTTTAATAATTTAAAATAAACAGCAAAAAACAAGACAAGGTTTTGGCTGCAGAAAGTTTTAAAAAGATTAAGGGCTCAGAAAACACTGGTTGAACTTTAAATATTAAGACTTTGAAATTATTTTTAAAGAATTAATGCATGTTTGTAGGAAATAAATTATCATGGTTGTTTAGTGATACCTTCAAGGAACTCCACCCACGGATGCATCGAGATTCAATTATGGCAACTATGTTGTGTCTTCCTGGGAACCATCTGTCTTCAGAACAAGATGTTATAGAACAAGATATACAACAAATTCCATTTGAGAATAACATAAATGAAACTGGATAAGAACCTGCCATCAGATGCAAAAATAAAACTATATGAGGTTTTAAAAATTAAGAAGAAAATAAAAAAGCCAGTCCCAGAGAGTAATGGGAATAATTCTTTTTTGTTGGATTTACAAAACAGACTGCTTAAAGAATGAAAGAATTTCATAATAAGGATCAACAACTATTGGAATGGATTACAGAGAAAGATTGTTCTGTGTGTGTGTGTGTGTGTGTGTGTGTGTGTGTGTGTGTGGCTTATTTGACCAGGGTTAAAATGGGGCACAATGTTACTCTGGGTGGTGGGTTTGTGTTTGTTTGTTTTTTTGGATTTACTGATACTTTGACTGGAAAAATGTGATACTGGATTTGCTTATATGGTGTTTAAATTCTTTACTTTATAGCTATTTCCTGTAACCTAATTGTTTAGTATCTAAATGCTTAGTATCTAACTGTGTGAATTCTTTTTTTTTAAGGAGAAACTGTTTTGTTATGTTAAATTTTAGACTTTTTTGCATTAGGATGCTGGGATTACTTTATATTTGTGAATAGTTCAGAGCTGAGATAGGAAATGTTTATTTGAATGGGATGGGTTGTTATTTGGGGTGGCTATCTTTGGAATGGTTGGCATCTGGAATGGGATGTGTATTGGAGTTTGTTGTTTTATTAAAGGAGAAATTGTCTTTTTTTGTTATGTTAAAATTTAGATTTGGTTTGCTTATACTTTTTATGCCTTTTAAATGGGGTTTTGCTTACAGTTAAGAGTTGAGGCATGGAAAGTTGAGTTTTATATTTGTTAATTAATTTTAATATTTTAGAGCTCTGGACTTTTTGCTGACGATTAAAAAGTGAAGATGATTTGTTTACTACTAAGAGATGGGTTATGGGATAAAGAGTTTTATATTTCTCAATTAAGAGGGGTAAAATTATGACATTGTTTATTACTTGTGGTGATGAAAGTGGGAAGTCGCTTTCTTAAAAGGGGGGAATTTTTTGTATTTTTTTTCTTTTTTCTTTCACTTTGTATTATCTTTTACTGTTCTTTTTAAAATCTTAATTTAAAAAAAGGGGGGGCAACACTGCTCACCAGAGGGCAGAAATGGTAACAGGGAAAATATGATTCCAGGATCTCATAAGATGATATTCTTTTAGTGCATGCTAATAAGTGCTGACCCTAATGGATCTAATGGGACAAGCAGAGACAATTGGAGAGAGGTGGTCCCACAAATCATCAGGCCCTAAACCACAGGGGGCTTTAAAGATGACTATCACCTTGAATTTGGCAACCAGTATAGCCCATATAGTAGTAGTGTTTCAAGTGCACTCATAACTACTCATACCACCACATTCTGGACCAGCAGTAGCTTTTGAGAAGTATTCTAGGGTAGCCCCATGTAAAGCACATTGCAGTAGTACAAATGAGAGATGAATGAGGTGTGAGTGACTCAGAACTCCTGATCCAGGAAAGGGTGTAGTTGCTGCAGAAAATAAATCTATACAAAGGCCCTCCTAGCCATCATTGTCACCCTGTCTTCAGGCAGGGCCATTAATCTAGGAGGACTCTCAAATTGCACACCAAAGTGGGCAAGTGGTACCCTATCTAGAACCAAAGTGGAATAATATCCAGGAGTAGCTTATCCATTCATTACATTTGCGGACTACTTCACATCCACCTGATTCAATTCACTGCTTCAAAGCAGGTCTCCAATTCACAAATCGGTTCTGATAGGGTAAGCCAATTAAAGCTTTCTCAAATCAAAGCACTGGTTCAAAGCTCTGAAAAGTCTGACTCAAGAACTCCCGTTAGCCACCCAGTAACTAGGATAGAAACAGAAATCCCCCTGCATGAGAGATCCATGTAATTGTTTTAGCAATTTTGAAAAAAGAAGAAAAGCAGTTTCTGTTCTACCAGATTGGAGGGGGGGGGGGGGGAAAGCTCAAGAATTCAAAAGAAAATCTTAACACAGCACTAAGATGACTTTGTGGTCTGCACATATGGCCACCACAGGGCCAGGTGAGTGTCCCCCGTGGCCCACCTGTGCCAAATCAATTCAGAACTGCCAAGGGATACATTAAAGTTATCCTGTTCAAACTTAATTTACTCAAAACTGAAATAGACTTGGGGCTGTATGTTGTGCTCTCTGGTGCTTGATTGTAGTATATTAGTGTCAGATCTTGTGAGATAGATAACTGGGGTAGCTCAGCTGTAGCTCTTAGAAAAATCAAAGAGCAGAGCCATTTGTGTGAGAGAGTTTGCATTTTTGTTGTATATCATTTTGTTATATGAACATAACATTTTTAAGAGTGGCAAAATGCCAAGGAATTGGTTTGTATTAAAACTCTGTATAATTGCCTAATGCTGGCATTTGTTTCATGCTTCCACAAATTGGTAGTCTTATCACTGATTGTTTTAAAGTCAGAGTTGTATCAGGCTTGCCATCTACCTAAAGTGTTTGATGCATGAACATTCACAGCTTTTATCTGGCATTTGGACGGGCTTGATTTTTGCCTAAGTGCTGTGTCGAGAGCAGTAGATTACCAAATGTCCCCAAGACACTTAAAAAATACTAAACTACAACTCCTTGTTCTACAATTAAGCCCCTTTTATTGTTAACTACACCAAAGTAATACATATTTTTCTCTTTTTCTCTCTCTCAACTGCTTTGTATGAGAAGGAAGCCCAGGCTAGCGCTTAGAAGTTAATTTTCACCCTTATTGCCTCTTGCTTATGCAGTTAATACAAACACTCATTTTGTTCCCTTGAATGACATTCTTCCTTACACCAAGACAGACAAATATACGCACACGAGAGCACACACACCCTCCCGCCACACACACATGTATAAACTGAACACTGCAGAAGAAATTGGGCATCAGAGATAGAGTCTGGATTTCTTAACTATCATCCCTGATTGCCCTGTGGGTTGAGAAGTGGCCAATTTGAAGCATGAATATAGGCAGGGGCTACATAAATCATGGACTGCATTTGGTGTATGGAAAAGAAGAATAATTTGGAAAGGCTAAAAATGCAATCATCTGCTTTTTACAGTGGGAGGAAAATGCTGCTCTACAGTGGAAGGAATGAATATATATATATATATATATATATATATATATATATATATGAGATACTGTGCCTTGGATTTCCTTGTTCTTTTTTTAATTGGGCTGGAAGGGGTTACTTCATTATGCAGCAAATTAGAAAATTCATAATTTATCATTGCACCCAGTCGAAATGCCACCCAACTGAGTCGCACCCCTGCGAAAACCATCACATAGTAACAAACTGTCAAAGTCTGCTGCAGCCGATGGGCAAAATTAATATGCAAATGTATGCAAGAAATTAAAAAGCAGAATTACCCAGGCAAATGAGGTAGCTATACTTGAATTGTTAGAATTATGAATAATTACTGCGAATTTTCTGCTCCTAATATAACTTGTTTTTTGATAAACAAAGACTTAATTATCGAGATGCGCTGGAGAATTTCCGTGGCACTCATTAATCTTGCAAAAAAAAAGAAAAAAAGAAAAAGAAAAAGAAAAAAACAAGAAGTCCCTGGTGCCCAAACTGTAATGAACAGCGCGTGCCCTGAATCTTCAGAAAGATCAGAGGCACCAAGATGCCAGGACTAGGGGGGAAATTGACAATGCCAATGTCCCCTCCTGTACCCTGGAGTGTCATAATATCTTCTACTAACTATCAAAGGGACTTATTTATGCCAGCAACCGATCCATAAGTCCAATTTATGATGCCTTATGCAGGGATGAAATGATCAGTTGCTGTACTAGAAAAATGCCATCTTGTGGTGGCTCCATTTGGTCCCAGGGATACCAACTTGACAAAGGGGGCCCCTCCACTATACAGCTAATGGATGCTGCATGACAGACCATAATACCCAAGAGGGACAATCTTTTAGGGCCCGTCTCAATGGTCCTCCATTAATCTTGGTTCTGCAGTGCTCTGGTGTCCATGGGAACAAGGGCATTATCATAAGCACTGATTTTAACATTTCCCATTAGGGAACGCAGTGCAGGCAGGAGATGCTCGGGGTGGTAAAGCTGGAAAGAGAAAGAGCACTATTATTTTGCATTATATGAAAGCCAGCTTCACCCTAGAATCAGTGATATATACATTTCTTCTTTGCTCCACCCCCACCCCTCCAAAATATCACTCAGAAGAACAACAAATGAGCACATCCTGCTAAGTGTGTCACAGAGGGGGCTGATTGTTCATTTCCTCTGTGTGTTTTTTTAACAGAGAGAGCAACCGCCTGGCCTTTGAGGATTGTGATAATTCACCACAAGAAAGCAAACAGGAAAATAACCCCATGTACTCTCTCTGTACAGACCAAATCGAACCTGCTGTGAGCTTATTATTACTTAAAAACTGGCATTTAAGTCAAAATGACGGACGCTCTGTCATTATCTCTATTTACCGCCGTGATAAAGCCGAGCAGATGAGAAGGCAAAATTGCAAAACATCTTCTGGTGCTTCCGAGGTTACTCCAAGGAGCTCAAGGCAACCTCTGTTTTCTAAAGCATCCTCTCTGAATTCAAGTCCCCGAATTTCCTGATGCCTTGACAGGACTGTTTGGCTGCACAGACAAATTGTCACCTTTTAAATCAGGGAATTAGTCTCTCCTTCCTCCTTGCTCATTTTACACATGAGACTCTGCAATTCTTTCCCTCGCACCCCCCCCCCACCTTCCCTAAGCCTCTGATTTTTTTTCTACATGCCCAGAAAAGCAGAAACATCACTCCGTCTGCCTCTTCATACTTATGAAAAGAGGAAGCTAGGGACTTTGGGCAAAGATCTGGCATTTTCAGATTTCCCTTTCCCAGATTTTAACACAGGAGATGCTTGGATTTGCTCTCACTCCCAAAGCCCTGTCCAGTGCAGGTTTACTCAGAAGTAAGTCCCACTGAGTTCAGTGGTCTTTGCTGCCAAGCAAACATCCTTAGCATGGCACAGCCTGGTTCTCGCTTTCTGCAAGATTAATTCATGCCACAGGCATCGCGTGATAAGCCGAGACAAATGTTTTTCCGTGAGCTCTTAAGAACGATTGAGGAAGCTCATCTGATGATTGCATTTGTTTTTTTTAAAAAAAATACTGTTCAGAGAATTCAGAAAGTACATCTAAATTTCCATTTTTATTTCTAAGGGATAAAACATACAGGATCACATTTCCCAGTCAACACACTATCTTGTGTCACAGAGGTGGGAAGTGGAAAACAGTATGGATATGGGTAAGAAAAGTAAGATTTTTGTTTGGTTCTTTTCTCTTAATAAGACTTAACAAAGCATGTACATTTCCTCACAAATTGGGCAGAAAGAAATTGTGATATATTTATAAAAAGTTGAATGTGGGTGGGCAGAGGGGGGAAGGGATAAAACCCACAAATTCCTCCATTGAAGCACTGAGCCTTTAATGCTTAGCTCTTAGGCTGGCTTGAATCCTAATTTATTCAACTATATTTGCAGAGCTGAAATCAAGCTTTAAAAAAAAAAAAAAGGCTTTCCATCTTAATAACCACCTGCAGAAAACAGTGGGGTCGTCTTTATGTTGAGAACAGCTGTATCTGTTGAGTTTTGCCAGGGCAGATAGATAAGAATTTTGCTGGGTTCATTCTTTTAACAAGAACCTGCCAACATTTTAAAATGTCTTCATAAACGGGGCAGAAAGAAATTAAAATTTTAAACCTTTGAATGTGGATGAAAGCAAAATTGACAGATTCATTGATCTCTAGATACGGGTCTTTTTCTAAAACAATACATATATTCATGTACTTCATTAGTTAAATCAATCACTTGGGTGGATTTTTTTTATGTTATGCATTGGCAACTTTACATGCTGTTCTTCAGTCCCAAAGAGTTTCTAGAGCAGCTAACTGTTAAAAAGAAAATAGCAAATCATAAATAATAGTAGTATGCACTCCATATTTCCTCTGTCAGTGAAAGGAGCAGAACATAATAGAGTAGATGTCAAAACCACTTGGGTGGTTTATTAATCTCATCAGATTTTACAATACATTCCTTCTTTGGGTACATTACCCCCCTCAAAAAAAAAAAAAACACTTTTAATAGCATATATTACTTTAAAAATAATTGTTCAGTATAGTAAAGGTGACACAAATAATTAAAATCTATGACAATCTAGGCATAACCTGTGATTTAAAATATTTACTTTCACCTACTGTACTGAAGAATAGGGTATGTGCAAAGCTTCAGAAAAGGGCATCATTTTGATGATGCTTTGATCAAATCATTCATTCAAACAGATTTTGCACTGAAGCTGATACTTTTGCTTGGAAGTCACAAACTGAATCAGGTGGCTTTGAAATGGATGGATGGATGGATATGTATGTATGTATGTATGTATGTATGTATGTATAATCCTTGAAGTGATCAAACTGAAAATTAGCAGAGAGTGTCCTGTAAAGAGTCTGCCAACCATGCTATTTTCATCCCATTCTGCCAGAAAATGAAGTTGCTTCTGACATTTTGAAGTTTCCCCATTATAGTCTATGGTCTTTTTTTTTTTTTTCTGAATCAAGTCTTGAATCTACTCTAAGTCAGATTGCCCTCAGTATCATAAATCTCCAATCTGAAATAAATCAGACTTCATTTGCCTACTGAAGAATTCTTTAAAAAATGTGCCTGTCCTGCTGATTTGACATTCCCTTGAAGAAAAAAGTATACTTTGAAAAGTTAAACCAAATATACAGTAGTTTGTGTACTTTTGCAATTTCACCTCCTTTTTCTTCCAGTTTCTGGACAGTCTTTCCTTTCCTGGGAGACACTGGAGCTGAGTGACGTGTACATTTAAATTATTGCTGGTCATACAGTTAGCCAGTTGTTTAGACTGGATTTGGCATTTTTATTCACCTATTGAGTCCTTCCCAAGGACCTGGGATAGGCAGATGTTGTTGTTTGATGATGTTAAAGGTATTGTTGCAGGATGGAAGCTTTTCCGAGTAAAGCTGCCTTTTGCAGTTGACTGATGGTGATTTTGTCAATGCTGATGGTCTTCAAGTGGTGCTCCAGATGCTTTGAGATTGCACCCAAGGCACCTATAACTATTAGTACTATCTTTGCTTTCTTTGCCACAGTTATTCTACTTCTATTTGCAGGTCTTTATATTTTGTGATATTATTATTATTATTATTATTATTATTATTATTATTCCTTTCTCTTCTTGAAACGTATCAAATGGGAACCAGAAAGAAATGTCCCATGAGAGCACAAAAATTTCAAGACAAATCAAAGGGTCTTGGCCCAGCTTTAAAAAGATAACTAAGCCAGACAAACTTCCAAAAAAGTCTTTTGCTATGGCATTACTTCAAAGCCCAGCCAAGGACCCTGAAGAATAGAGGGGTCATTTATTTAATACCAAAGGAGAGGCAACCCACCATGAGAGAGAGAGAGAGAGAGAGAGAGCACAGTAGGCTTAAAATGTGCCAGTGCTAATGTGTCTGAGCGCTTGCTATTATTGAAATAATTAATTCAAATCTCAGAGCCGTGCATCTAGCCATAGTAAGGGAGGCTGGGACCTGTGCAGCTGCTTCCTCTCCTAAGGGCTATATTGGTGGACCAGCTCAAGGCTCCTGGTTCTCCTTTTTATACTTCTTTGTCTTTCAGCCAGATGTGAAATGAACAGCCCTTCAAATATACCATCCTCTAATGGCCCTTCTCATGGTGAGCTGTGGGGCAGGATGGATGGGCAGCCTAATGCACTGTCCTGCCCTGTACATCTCCTAAAACGCCAGAATCATGGACCCATTTGAGGCCTGCTGTTTACCTAGGGTAATGGTGCACCTGCCCTTCTCTCCCTTGGAGATTTCACTTCATCAGCATCAGTGGGTAATTGTTTCAGCTCCAAGGGCTGAATGGATTCTGGGTCATTGCTTGAGAAGACTCGGATACATGTGCACCTATTTGCATACATACCCACTTTATTTATTTATTTATTTATTTATTTATTTATTTATTTATTTATTTGATTTACACAGGGCAGTACTCCTTTATACCCATTGTATCATTCTCTTTTCTCTCTCTATCTCCCATATACACATACAAACACACACACACCACATTTTTCCCTTCTCCCTCTCCACCGTAGATCACCAATTTGCTGCTGCCATTAGCAAAGAGAAAAGGGGGAATGGTCCCTGCCAGCCAACTAATCATTTGGATCAATTGTCCAGTGGAAAAAATAGCCAGGGCTCTCCAGGACTTTGCAGGCTACACTGTTAATGGTCAAATGTCACATATTGCCATGAAGCCATGGACAACATTTCAGCATTTTTACAAATACAGCATTTTTAAAAAGCCATTCCCCCAAATCTTTCCAAAGGACCAACTAGGAATAGTGTTATACCTGAAAGAATAAGGGGGGGGGAGTGATTTATTTTGGTAAGTAGTTGGAAAATGTAAGAAAAGCCACTGAAAGATATGTGTTGTTGTTGCTGTTGTTGTTTTATTCTTATTCAAGGAATGATGCAGTGAAGATTCTACTAGCACCTGTCAGATGTTCAGATCATCATCTTCTTACATGTTTTTTTTTTCCTGACTTACTATGAAATGCCTCTCTATTAATGGCCACCACTTTTCCTGTATCTGTTTCATGTATAATCAGTATTTACATATCTGTTTATACAAAAGGACAGTCAGCTGTTAGGAGGGTTGCCAATGCCCCAGGTTTTTCTGTTAAAAAAGAAAAAGAAAAGAAAACTCTTGGCAACTTGGTAGAATTTTGTTGGGGAAGCTAGAATTAAAGAGAAGTGTGTTATTTTTTTCTTGCTCCCCCAACTCCATTGCTTTTGGGGAACCTGCCTGTTTAAGGCCAGAATAGACAGAGTGTGTCATAAAATCTCATATATGGATTTGAGAGCAACTTGACTGAAAGAGGCAGTGCCACATAGTACTCAAATGTTTATTTTATTTTATTGAATTTAAAAGATAGTTTCAGTTTCCCAGCTCCCAACAACGTAAGTGATTTATAAATCCCAAATTGCTTTACATTCCACAGCAAATAATTGTACCCTCTCCTAGCACGGTAGCCTTTAGAGGAGAGAAACATTTTTTCCCCTGAACTCTAACTTTTAGCTCAAAGCCATTCCAAGTGCTGTATGGATATCTTAGAACATTATGACAGGAGTTTAGCATGTATATGCCTAGCATGTATGTACCCCTCTGTGTTACTAAATCCTAGAACTCCTCCTATCTAGAGTTAAGAAAGAAGCTTGCAGAACTTAATGTCAATTTTCTACCTCTTTCAGTCAGATGAAATTGACAGTTGCCTATATCCAGCTGATGACCCTCTGACAGTAAAATCTTTGATCTTCTTTCTTCCATCTATCTGCGCACCCCCACTGCGCAGTCTGCACTGATTAATAATTTGTCCCATGGTGCTTTTCCTCTTCAGTGAGTCTTCTCCCAGTCTTGCCCCCAAATACTTTGTGGACTTTCAACCACTTATGAACCAGCAAGCCTTCAGTAATACAAACACTGTCCAATCCATTCTAGTTCTGGTTTTCTGGATTAAAACCAGCAGTCCATCTTCAACAACCACTACAGATGTCGAAGTCTATTTCAGCCTTTTTAGCTGCCAACCCTCACCTCTATTTCCAACTTTTTCCTTTCCATCAGTCTCCAGGGTGTTTTAAGTCTCCCCACTTTGCCAGTTCTCTGTCTGCTGCCCCTCCTTCTCCAATGAGCACTATGTCCTGTGAGAATCTAAACCCTCTTCTGTTCCAAGCTTCTTCTCTGCAAAGTTTAGCACAGAGTTAGTACAGAGTTTATTTGGATGTCTTCATGGACATGTGAAGAAGGAGTGAGAGTGAGCAGTCCCTTGTGCAAAATATTTATGTACACTTGCTTTTAAGTCACAAAGAATTCTACAGTACTTTTTGGGGATTGAGAGTCGAGCTGAAGGCATTTTACAGGTAAAGATTAGAGGACAAGCAACCTAACTTGATCAAAGTCAATGCATTCAATTATGTTCAACTTTTAAGCCTTCTGTGCCAGATTTTGAGGAAAAGTTCTAAAATACAATACAGTTCTAATTGGAAAAGACAAAAGGGGTGAGCTGCCATGATTTAGAGACTCCTTTTTTTCCTAACAGTGAAATGAATGCTGATTGGGTTCACACACTGTAGTCTGTAATCTTTGGCTTATGGCTTAACATACTGGAATGACACAAGGTGGTAAACTACAAGGGCTGGGTTCATACATTAAGGCTAAGTGCATCTTTTGACAACTGATTTCCCTGCCCCGAGCACCGTAAGCTGAAATGTGTATCTTTTTCAGCTGATGGGAATTGGAGTCAAGCATATGTGAAGGGCATCAAGGCGAGCAGACTTCAGGGTTATAGGATCTTTCTTTCTTTCTTTCTTTCTTTCTTTCTTTCTTTCTTTCTTTCTTTCTTTCTTTCTTTCTTTCTTTCTTTCTTCAGATGAGGCATAGTGCAGACATCTTACATTCGATGTGAATCTACAACTCCAGTAGAAGAGAATATCTGTAGAGAATCCAGAATTTTTTTAAATTTTTTTTTTTTTTTTGCACTATAAGTGAATGAAAGGTCCAATATAATTTGGGGAGAATAATTTTGTTGTAACTGGTAAGCAACTGGTAATGAGAAATCTTCACCATTCTCCTGCATATCTCACAAACCAAATATAAGTTGCAAACATACATTGTCCTAGTGATTGCAGTGAACAACAGCTAAGTATCTGGCAGGAGTGAAGCCTCTATCCTGCATACAGCTCCATTCTTGACACCAAAGACATTCAAAAGTACTTAACTAGATCATTCCTAGTGTGATGATTTCAGGAGGGGGAGTTCGCAGGGGAGGGGGAGAGCCCTCAGAAGTGGCTTCTTTGTTGTCACATTTTTTCATTGTATTGAGTAGCATATTATTCTGTTGGCAAAGACTGAAAACTGTATTTTTCGAAGCCCTTCCTACCTTGTTCTTACATCTGAAATGGCATTACCTTGTCATGCACATACATTGATCTTGCCTGACTGTCACCCTCCCCTTTCATTATTTAGGGTTATTACTTTTTTGTTATTATTTTTCATTCAAATCCATAATTACTCTTAACTTTCAAGTTTATTTTTAATCTCTTTGTTCATGGATTTAGGCTCCTGTATTTTTCCCCTGCCCCCAGCCTTGATGGAGGCATGTTTCAAATACAGCCATAATCAAGTGCAATATTGTTCAATTAGTCACTCATTTATGACTACTATTTTTTTCCTTTGAATCTCTTAACGCATGTGAATGTAACAAAATGTTTTCAATTTTTTTTTTTAAAAAAAAAAGAGGTTTCTAACCATTTCTTACTTTGTTTTTCCCAAAAGATATTTGCTGCTTCTTTGTTAGAAAAGAAATCTTAATTGCAAGCCAAGGGAGAGAGGAGGAATGAAAATATGCCACAATTTTACTGCTACAACTTACAGCACATTTTGGGTTAGGAAGGACAAGGACCTAAGACTACCAATCTGATTAGTGATAATGGCCTCCACCACCCAGTTACTGGGGAGACAACCAGAAAGACTATGTTAGGGTGATAATCAATTCCACCCTTCCAATGTGCATCATTGGGAAGATGTGGTTGGTGCCAGCACCAAAGTTGATTGAGTATCCTAAGTCCTCAACCCCAATAATCCATTGTCTCCTACCCAACAATGATCCTAGACCACCTACTCAGTGTCCCTGTGACCTGTTGGGACCCAGAATACTGAATGAAAAAAAGAAGAGACAGGGGTTAGGAAATACAATTGCGTTTTATTATAAACTGAACCTCAAAAAATGAAATGGAAAAAAGTCCTGGAAGACAAGTGTGAGGAAGAAAGAATATTTATTTATTTGTTTCTTTCTTTGCTTAATTTATATAGCCACCCATCTCACAGATGTGACTCTGGGTGGTGCAGACAATTAAAATAACAAAACCAAACAATTAAAACAATTAAAAACAAAACCATTAACTTACAATTAAAACAGTTAAAACTATGGCAAAACATGGGAGAGTGCATTCCAAAACTTATAAACAGTATAATCGTTTAGAGGGCTTCACACTTCCATGGGATCCCCAGTCCAGTGACAAAACCAAGTTTTAAAGGCCTTCTGGAAAATCAGTAGGGTTGGGGCCAATCTTACCTGATGGGGGGTGGGGATGAAGTTCCAGAGGGCAGGTGCCACAGCACAAAAGGCTCTACTCCTGGTTCTGCCAGATGAAGTTCCTCAGGAGGTGGGACCCACAACATGCCCCTTCTGTGGATCTGATGGGATGTGTAGATGTAACCAGGGAGAGGCAGTCTCCTCAAATAATCCTCAAATTTCCAGTCCTTACACTGATAATTTCTGGAGGCAAAGATGAGCAGACTTCTGCTTACAGAATTTTCTTTCCTTCCTTACTTTCATTCAGCTGGTGATGCCAGTCACAAAAGATGTAGACTCAAAACAAAGGAGTTCTGAGTTCGGGGGGGGGGGGGGTTGTTTGTTTGTTTATTTGTCTGATGAAATTTCTATGCCACCACAATCATAAGACTCTTGGTGGCTAACAAGGTATAAAAATACAATAAATATAAATATAAAATAAGACAGATGAGACCAAACAAAATATGTGGCTTCAGGTCCCAGAAGTCTTCTGGAAAACCTCTGTCTTCAGTCTTGGAATTGGAGGTAATTCCAGAGGGCCAGCTGCATCACTGAAAAACAGTGCTTCTCGGCTTCAACCCCCCTAACCTCCTAAAAATGGGGAAGACTAGCTGCTTCTCTCAGCATGGACAAAGTAGTAAGGGCGATTCTTGGGGAGATGCAATCCTGCAAATAACTAGGTGCCAAGAAATAAAAGGCTTCATAGGTTAATACCAGCACTTTAAATTGCACTCAGAAGCAAATAGGAAGCCAATGCAGGGCCCGCAAAACAAGTGTAATACATGTCCAACAATCAACTCCTGTGAGCTCCTAAGCCACTGCATTCTGCACCAACTGAAGCTTCCAGATGAACTTTAAAGGCAGCCCCATGTAAAGCATGTTACAGTAGTCAAAATGGGTGGTAATGACAGCGTGAGCCACTGTAATCAGGTCCTCTCACCCCAAGTACAGCTGCAACTGGTGCACCAGCCTAAGCTGTGCAACACCACCATAACCACCACTACCCAGCCACAGTCTCCACTTGCTGATCTAGCAAATGCTGCAAATTCAGGAAAACCCCCAAGTCTTCCTGGACTCACTGTCTAGAGATAAGAGGCAGTGTAGAACACCCCCCAATGTACAAACAGTAGCTCCATCTTGCTAGTGTTTAGTTTAAACTTGTTCTCTCCTATCCAGACCCATATCCAGGCATAAGGACAGAACTTCAACAGCATCTCCAGACCAGCCTATACAATTGGATATCATCAGCATATTGATGGTACCGAACTCCAGACCGTTGGATGACCTCCATCAGCAGCTTAATGTACATGTTAAATAGCAAGAGGGAGAGCACTGCCCCCTGTGGTACCCACAAGGGAGCATCCATGGTGCAAACATCTCCCCTCCCCATCCCAACTACTACTGACTAGAATTGACCACTGAGGAAGAAGAGGAACTACTGAAGAACAGTACCTCCAATCCCCACTTCCTGCAGCTGGTCCAGAAGGTTACCATGGCTGATGATATCAAAGGCCACTGAAAGGTCCAAAAGGACTAGGACAAGCGCACTACCCCTGTCCAGTTCTCAACATAGGTCATAAATCAAAATGACCAATCCCATCTCTGTCCCACATCCAGGCCTGAACCCTGACTGATATGGGTCCAGATAATCTGCTTCATCTAGGGCACTCTGTAGGTGGTCCTGCACCACTGTCTCAACAACCTTCTCCCCAAAGGGAAGGTTGGAAACCAGACAGGAGTTAACTAATACCTCTGGATCCAGAAAGGCCACTTACCAAACAAAAATCCCCACCTGCTTAGCCTCTCCATCATCTTTATTTATTTCAACAGTAATAATTGGGGAGGATCATATTGTTGTTGGAATTGGTAAACAGATGATGGTCAGAAATCCTTGTCCATCTGAAACTCTCACAAATCAAATGCAAGTTTACAAGCACATGTATTTTACATATAGAAATACCAAGTAACCATAACTGTGTATAATAGTGAAGTTTTTCCACATGTGAAGCAACTCAGAATGAATCATTTGTGCAAGCACAAGAAAATTCAGCAGCCTCCATTCTCCCTTGAGAAATTCAAGCAAGCAAGCAAACAAAGCTTTGTAGAGTTGCTTGCATTTCCAGAATCTGGTGTTGATGCATTTTTAAAGAAATTCTGTTAGTAATGTTCAGTGTACACCAACTGTACAAGCAAATGAAAGAGGAACATAAAAATACACTAGACATCAAGAGCTAAATATGATCCCCTTGGTGTTATAGCTAGAGGCTTAATGAAAATATATCTGCAAGATACAAAAATCCTTTAAAATAATTTTGCACCATTAATCGCCTCTTTAATACTGTGTCTTATCTTATTAATTCCAGTCAAACTAAATGAAAATGCAAAGGTTTCCAAAGACTTCTTTGTTAAATGTGGCTAGGAAGATCATTTCATACAATCCGAACTTCTATCTCTTCATATCATAGGGAGTTTTTTTTATACTCAGCTCATTTGAATAGCATAGAAGTGTAAAGATCTTCATGTTGTACCCCCCCATTATATTTAAAGTCAATATTATATTTTAGAATGTAATTGAAGCACAAATTAAATATTATGTATACTTTTGTCTCTTTTTCGATCCTATATGCAAAGATCTGCCTTGGCAATCATCGTTATCCTATTGTTTTATTACAACCCTTAAAATTAAAATCCATTCTTGTCTTTAAATGTTTTATTGTACTTGTCGCTCTTGTTTTGCATTGTAAAGCCTATGATTAATTCTGTCCGCCAAGTGCATATGGCTTGCCTGGCGATCATCCATTATCTTCATCACTGTTGCTTCAGAATGAGCACTTTATTATTACTTTTTTTCATCTTTTCAATTACCAGATGTGCTTTTACATTTCTATACTTCTTAGATAATTTTGAGTCCTAGATTTAGGACAAGTGCACCCAGTGACCAGTATGAATAATTGAGATCAAGGGGACCAACACATCCAAACAGTATAGAATAAGGGCAAACTGGCTAACTAGATAAATGTAGAGACAGGCAAAACGGCAGAGAGAAAGATAATAGAGAGATGATAATTTCTAGATTCCATTTGTTTGCCATGTTCTCGTGTGACCAAGAAATGGGACTCAAGATGGACTTGCTAGCTGTAGAAACATACATTAAGAGATAGTTATGACACAGTCCTATCTAAAGTTAATGCTGCCTTGTGAAGCCCTATATTGTGACTTGTTGCTGTGTCATTGTAATAACAGTTCCAGTTGCACTATATTTCTCCATATAATTACTTATAAATTTGATACTAATTGTTTTACATACAATTCTCTAAGGGCCTGCAGTTAACATGGAAGTACAAGAATCTTAACTGCTGAGGAAGCACTTGGAGGAACATGTCAGTTCAGGCTTTACCTTGACGAATGCAAAGATGCATATCTTGTCTTGTCTTTTTTTTTCAGACTGTTCTTCCCCAACCATTGGTCAAGCCCCAGATAACTGGCAAATGCAAAATTCCAGAATACAGAGATTTCAGGAAAGCATTTTTAATGCTAGTCAGGGTAAACATAGAATCTTGAAAAGTGTATATGTTCATTTCCAGATAGATTTACAGCAAGCCAAGTAAGGTGGTGTCTTTTTAAAATGCTCCTTCCCACAGCCCCCATCCCTGGTCAGGTTAGTCTCTTCTTTCACCCACTAACCAACTATTTCCCACAGTTACCATCTTAAGGACTGCTACCTTGCTAGTTTCAGAATAAAAGATCTAAGCATACTGAAAAACATTCAAATGTGTGTAAATGAAAAAGAACAAAGAGTTGTTAAATTCTGTTAAGAGGCAGGCATCTTTTTGTGTTGATGAACACATTTGGAGTTTTGAAAGCATTTTGTAGGAGCACTTACAAAATGGTTATCATTATGGATATGGTCACAAAATACCCTTTTACAAGAAAGTGAACCAGTAAAGATTTTTCCATCATTGCTCACATCTAGGATGCTCTCTGTCACCTGACCTTTGTTTTTCCAGGACAGGTGGGACTATTTCAAACAAAGCACGGAGTGAAGACTGTTGGAGGTTGGGGCATTCTGTGTATATGTGTACGGGAGAGAGAGTGCATGTTCCTGACGGCAGCAGGCTAACCTGAGCAAGAATGAGTGAAGCAGGTTTTATAACTATAATAGAAAGGAGATTTATTTGCAAGAAGTGAGACGGACAAAGCCTAGCACCTAGCTAACTATATCTTATCAAGAAGAGATGTGCTCTGTGCCTGCATGCCTAGGAAGAAAGGCAGGAGGGAGGGTCCTCAGATTAGCAAACTCATAGACAAAGAGATAGACATAGAGCAAGCCGAATGATAGATAAAAAGAGACACTGAATAAATCCTTAACTCTATGTCCACCCAGAGTCACAGGGAGTTGGGTAGCATGTTATTAGTGTTAGTGTTCCTGTTGTTGTTGCTATTGAAGAACTAATCTCTTTGTAATAATTAGGGTATAAAGAATCAATTTCTGTTATGCAACTGTCAGTTTCCATGTGGTAGGTATGTAGTCCAAAAGAATAATGTATAAAAACATTAAACTTTGTCTTAAAATTAAATTAATATTTATTTATTTTTATTTATATATCAGATGTGTCACCGCCCATCTCATTGAACGACTCTGGATGGTTATATGCAATTACTTCTTCCCAGAACATAATAAAACCCTGCAAATCTATGTGTTTTAATGTGGTGTTATTCTAGAATTCAGTCTTTAAAATGTGCATATCGAATTGAGCTATTGATAACAGATATTTAGAAAGACTAATTATGGCCTTTTTGGTCTCATAGGATTTAGTGATCCCTTCTAATAACTTAGGTGTCTCTAAGGTTGAAAATGCCACTAGTTCAAATTAAGATGTCGGTAAATGTCGTAATTGTAAATATTGTCAGTGGGTGGCAATTGACAAATGCTATTTATCTTTTAGCAGAGAAAATGATAAAAACTCATTGTTATCAGCTACAAATTGATAAGCTACAAATTGATCCCAGTATCTATCCAGGACTTCCATAAAACTGTTGTTATTGCTGTTCTTATTTTGCTCAGTCATCTGGGGATGGTTTGAGCCTGTTGGGCCAGAGGAAGTGGACTTTAACCTCAGCCATGTGCTCATACATGCCCCTCCTGGTTTGTTAAAGCAGCCTAGGGGTGTGTTGTGTGAGTAGGTTCTAACAGTGGTTAATTCTTCTTTGAGTGAGGGGATTGTTCCTTTACCTCTTAAGGAGGCCTTGGTTTGCCCCCTCCTCAAGAAGCCATTGCTAGACCCCACCATACTGGACAATTTTTATCCAGTATCTAACTTCCCCTTTTTGAGGAAGGTGGTTGGAAAAGTGGTTGTGCAGCAGCTTCAGAGGACTTTGGAAGAAGTGGATTATCTGGATCTCTTTCCGTGGGGATTCAGACCTGGGTATGGGATGGAAACGGCATTGATCACACTTTTGAATGACCTCTGGCAAGGGTGGGATGAGGGTTGTGCATCCATTCTTGTCCTACTTGATCTCTTGGCAGCTTTCAAAACCATTGACCATGGTATTCTTCTGGATCGACTCAGAGGATTGGGGTTAGATGGCACAGTGTTATGCTAGTTCGCCTCCTTTCTCCAGGGTCAGTTCCAGTTGGTGGTGATTGTGAGGGGAGGGATCCCACCCTTGGCCTATTGTGTGGGGTACCACAAGGTTTGGTGCTCTCTCTGCTCCTATTCAACATCAACATGAGGTTGCTGGGTGAGCTCATCCATCATCAGTATGCCAGTGATACCCAATTATATAACTCTGCCTTTGGCGAATTAAACAATGCTATGAACATTTTATCCTGCTGTTTGGAGGCTGTGAGGGACTGGATGGGGAAGAACAGGGTTCATCTGAACCCTGGCAAATCTGAGTGGCTTTGAGTTTTTGGGCCTGCCAGTTCTAGGACTATGCCATCTTTGGCACTGGGTGGAGTTGCACTGCCCCAGACAGACCCGGTGAGCAATCTGGGGGTCCTCAAAAAACAGGTGGCACTCGTGGCTAGGAGGGCCTTTGCACAGCTTTGTGTTGTGCACAGTTATACTGTTTCTAGATCAGGGTGCTCTGCTCAAAGTCACTCCTACCCTAGTCACCTCCCATTTGGACTATTGTATTGCGTTCTACATGTGGTTGCCCTTGAAGAGTATCCGGAAGCTTTAGCTGGTGCAGAATGCAGTGGTGCAGGCAGTTATATGTGCTTCTAGAATAGCACATGTTACATCTCTGCTCCACGAGCTGCATTGATTGCCAGTTTGATTCCAGGTCCAATTCAAGGTGCTGGTTTTAACCTTTAATGCCCTTCATGACATGGGGCTGAGTTATTTGAGGGACTGCTTCTCCCTGATTATACCTGCCTGTCCCATCAGATCTGGTAGAGAAGGCATACTGCGGGTCCTGTCTGTTAGGTAATTACAGTTGGTAGGTCCCAGGAGGTGGGCCTTCTCTGCCATGGTGCCCACCTTATGGAACATTCTCCCCCTGAAGTGAGGTTAGTTCCATCCCTGTTAATGTTCCAGAAGTCCCTCAAGACCTGGCTATGTCATCGGGCCTGGGGGTCTCAGGGGACCAGTGAAACTCTATGGTTAACATTCATTCTTCTTAGTAACTTGTGGTTTTTTACATTTTAATAATGACTGTTTTTATATATATTTTTTTTTTTTTATTAATTGATGTACGGTGCCCAGAGTCACTTTTTGTGAGATGGGTGGCTGTATAAATTTGATAAATAAATAAAAATAAATCAGTAAATAAGATAGGGGAATTGTAATTAATAAAAAGATTTTTAGAGTAATGTGTCAATGATACAGTAAAACACAACAGCCCAGGAAAATAGAACACCAACATGGACTAAAACATTGATAAGATCTGAACAAATTCAAAAATTTTTCACATGGTTCCAAAGAAAGGGAAGACATCAGTAGGTGAATTTCATTGGGAAGAGAAAGTAGGTCCTCTCTTCTTTTACCCTGCCTTGTTTAGGAAGCCAAAGGCACGTACTGCATGATGGCAGATAAAATCACAGAGTTGGAAGGGGTCAGTTAGGCTTTCAAGGCCTGCCTGCCTGTGTGTCAGTGCAGGGATTCAAATCCACCATAAACATCTGTCTAGCCCTGTGTGAACAGCCTCCATGAAGGAAGCCCACCACCTGTCTTGGTCATTTGTTCCACTGTTGAATGGCTCTTACTGTTAATCTGCCCTCCTGTAACTTAAATCTATGTGCAGCATCTTGCCAATGACCTGATCAGCTGTGACAGACAATGATCTCATTGGTGCCATCTCATGTGCAACAGCCTCTACTCCCTTACAACACCAGGGAGAATGTCAGTATCCACAGTTAGAAAGTTTTTATCTTTTATCCCTCATAATAGTCCACTTATAACTCCAGTGTCCAAACCAGAAGAAGGAAAGGGGGCACGTAAATGCATTATCATGGTCAGTCCAGATGTTATGGTGATATTAATGTAATCTTTTCACAGGAAAAAAAAACATTCTATGGGGGATTTATTTTAATAATAAATGGAACAAGTGGAGAAAGGCACTGGAAATTGTAATTATCAATTTCCTATATCACCTCAGCCCTTTCCTTCAGACTTATTTATTTATGGCAATGTATAAATGGCCGTTCTGTTGGCATAACAATGGCAGGGGGTCACACAGAACAGGCACAAACCAGCAGCACCTGCAGCAGAACTTGATGATGCCAAAATGATGATGGGTGTTCAATGACATCATGCAAATGATCTCATTGTGCAGTGATATCAGAATGCATGACATTGTAAGGCTCCTTTCCCTGTGCACCTCATCAGCGTTGACCAGACAGTGTCATTTTAGTTTCCCACAATGCCCTGTTGTAGCAGCATCTTGTAGCATATAGTGATTAAATGATGTCACCCAGAGCCAGTGCTGATTGTTAAGGACCCTTTCTTATCTGCATGGGAGTGGGAAAAAATGGCTAGAGAGTAGCTAAATTCAGGAACATAAACATAAACAATTAGAGAAACCATTCTTTTCCCTGAACATGTTTAAGACATTCAAGATTCAGTAATTCCTACCTTACACCTCTTCAGTATGCCCATTGAGAAGATACATTTGTGATTATGAAAACTCCAGCACTTATCACAACTCCAGATTTCCTAATATTCTTTGTTACTGGCATGAAAAATCCCTGGCAGTGACTGGGGGTTGATTCCTGGGTTAGCTTTAGTGAAAAGGAATCTCGATATCAAATGCTGGTGGTCACATTTAAAGGTTTTTCCAGTCACAAATCAGAAAGTCTTCTATGCCTCTGAGCATTTAAAAATGGAGTCAAGCTGAATGATAGAGCGCACCTTGAACTTAATGACAGTAATTCCGTTTCAGATGGCAAGTCCAATTATACCCTCTTTTAAGATTAGAATCAGTCACACTTGAAAGGACAGTTATGATAATTCTCATGAAGATTATTTTGAAACAAAACAGACATTGTTGGATGGGTGCATCTATATGTGTGATTTTCACTATTATCTTAAATATAATAGCACCATTCTCTGTAGGTGACTATAAGTTTTTTTCTCTTTTCACTAACTGTTTAAGTTTGCTTTCCAGATTATTCTTCCCTTTAATATGCATGCACACACACACGTCTGGGTATGACAGATTGCTATTGTCATAAAAACTCCAGAGATGAGCAGTGTTATCAAAATCTAAGGATACTAATTATACCAGATTCTACCTATTTTTAGGAGGATAACCCCTAGAAAAACAGAGACCAAAGTGTAGCTCTTTCCCCATTTTTGCCACTGCCTTATCTATTGTAAACCTCAATCCTCCCAAAATAAGTTATATTTGCCCACTTTTGATTAGGTCGATAATTTCACAAATGACAATTCTCCTACTTCTGTTCGTGTCTAAACAAGACCTATTGGAAATGGTGTACTGATCGATGTTCTAAGAGGCTGGTGTAGAAGCCAAGCTTTTTTCCATCATCTGTAAAATGATTGCATTAAATACAATTTTGACCTGTAAGAATAATGAGCATATACCCCTTTTACACATTCCCTTTGAAATAGCTATTCCCCACTTTATGAAGGAGACCCAGTTTGGTATAGTGGTTAAGGCACCAGGCTAGAGACCCGGAGACTAGTCTTAGGCACAAAGCCAGCTGGGTGACCTTGGGCCAATCACTCTCTCAGCCCTGGGAAGGAGGCCACAGCAAGCTACTTCTGAAAAACCTTGCCAAGGAAACTGTAGGCGCTAATCCAAGCAATCACCAGGAGTCACCATTGACTCGAAAGCACCAAAAAAAAAACAAAAAAACCCACCTTTCTTGAAACAGAGTGCATAAAACCATCATACCTGTGCTATGCCTTTGGGGAAGATTTCTATGTTCATTGTAGTACCCCTGTGAGTTTACATATATGTATAGATGGATTTCACAGTAACAAATACACATTAAAAATTGTACAAATACAGCAAAGATTTACCAAGCATAAGTAGCTTTATGGTAATGGGAGTGTATCCCCACAAATATCTTCAACCATTTTACATCTTCTCTACTGAGAGGTAATGCTTTGAGACTGCATCTGATAGAAGCGTAACTGATATAACAATGGTCTTACGTGATATAAAGCGGTTTGTTAGACTTTGTATCTATAACCCTTGGAAGTGCGCAGAACAAGGATCTGAAGTACAGATTCTGTGGGTGTACTTGTAAACAAAGAGAAATATTGCATATCTTGATCATGTTTTCCCAGTGTGACATCTTCACTTGTGAAATGTTATCCTGAGTGTTTATTCTGCCAGGAGCATATAAATTAGGAAGCTGCACTCATATCTTTTTATCATGCTTTATCAATGTGTACAACCCCAAAAGAAGATGAACAATTGGTTCCTTCTTAGAAGTGACCTAGTTTTAATCATTTGCCATTCAAAAAATGCAGAACTTAGATCTTGGCAGGAAGATCTGTTCCCTGTGAATGGTGGTTTAAAGGGACTGTTGTATGTAGTCAAATACATTGGCACAGTAGGGAAATGTGATCTTTTCTAAGGCTGTTATTCTAATCATTTCATCTAATCCCTTGTCTCAATATAATATTCACTGGCACAAAGTTAATTTAATACTCTTTTTTTAAAAATCCCAGTGATAGCACACACACAAAAAACCTATTATAAAGCAGAATACATTGAATGGAAACGTCTGGGAAGCCCTTCATCTCCTGCTAATTGTACACTGCATGTCTACCAGGGAGGCCTCCATGGCTATGCACTGTTGTCTTTTTCCTTATTTTACTGCCATATTTAAGAACAGTTGGAGAGCCGCTGGGGGTAGCTGGCATTCTCCATAGAATAACTGGCAGTAATTGCCATGATATGTAAGACGACATATTTTATTCTCTTTTTACTTCTCTCTTCTTCTTTGGTGTATGACTAGCAAGATTGCATCATTAAAATGGAAGCATTATATGTCAGGGATGGGCAATGGAAGTCTTTTCAGAGATTGTTAAATGGCAATATTTAAATGTTAAATTGAATAGCTGATGGTGAAGGACAATAGGAATGAGAGTTCAACAAATTCTGGAGAACCACTCGTTAATCACTCTGCATATGTAGGAGAGGGCAATGTGAGTGCGAAAAGTGCACTTTTGTACACATAGCTTATATGTTAACTGGTCTGCTCAGACACCAACCCACATGCTCTTCTCCAACTGCTATATCTGCTTACATCTGCGAGCAGAGACTAGCATCTGTAAGAGAAAGGAACTTTCAGCTGTTTTGCTCCATCTACTGAATGCCCTGTCCAAGAATGTACACATTCACCTGTGTAAAGTGGCTTTACTTCTATCTGAATAGCCCCTTTGTTTTGTGGAAGCAGGACAATTCTCATCAAGATGAAGAAGCCCTGTGATTCTCCTCAACGAGAAATGTGGCTTCAGCTTGAAACCTTGACAGGCCAGTTCATTAGCTGAAAAAGGCTTTGGAGCATATACAGGTAGTCCACACTTAATGACCACAATTGAGACTGGACTTTAGGTCACTAAGCGATGTGGTCATTAAGCAAATCATCACGTGACCACACCCAATTTTACGACCTTTTTTGCAAATCATGCAGTTCCCCGTTGATTTTGCTTGCCAGAAGCCAGCTGGGAAGGTCGTAAATGGCAATCATGTGACACAGGACGCTGCAACTGTCGTAAGTGCAAGCTGGTTGCCAAACATCTGGATCTCAATCATATGACTGCAGGGGCACAGCAATGATCATACCTTCAGGCACCAGTCATAAATCACATTTTTAGCACCATTGTAACTTTGAACAGTCTCTAAATGAATGGTTGTTAAGTGAGGACTACCTGTATTGTACATTCTGGCATTTCCAATTGCTGACTAGAAGCATTGGAAGAAGCTTCTTCCAGCTATTGGGACTGCCAAAAGATGCCTCAGAAAAGAGGCAAAATAAAGCAACATAGCCACTTCATTTTGCTCTTAGACAGCGGCTACATCTTTTCACAAGCAACTTCAAGAGGATGCTCAATAAAGCCTTTGTTGATGTGCTGTACTCCCCTCAAAGCCCTGATCATCCCCAGTATGCACAGTGTTATCTTTCCTGTTTTCTATCATGAAACTACTTTCTTTATTCACTCTGGCATTTCAAAACATTTTTTCTCTCTTAAAAAGTATTTTTAAATCTGATTTTAATAGTGTTTTCTACTCATTTGTCTGAAAGTTTGTCATTGTTCTATTTGTTTTGATATTTTATAGACCACCTTGAGTGTATACAAATGCATGGAAAATTACAATCAAACCACAGCACACATAAAAGGAAAAAGGAAAAAGCAAATGGGGACTTAGAATCCAACAGAAACATTGTCCCCCTAAATCTTAGAGAAATGAATAATACCCAAAGAATTTTTGGGACTGGCCCTCCTCTTAGAATGGGGGGGGGGGCGGAAGAGACAAGAAATGGTTGGTTATGTAACAGATTATTGTATTTTATATTTTTATTGCAAAGTAGGGCAAGAGGCATTGTATGGGAGATTTTTATTTGCCTCAGGTACCAACAGCTTTTAGTATAAGACATCTTAACTTGTCTTATACTATATATAGTATACTGCGGAAGGTGGAACAACCAGTGGTTGTTCAGGCAACAAAATCTCTTGGTCCAGCTCTGAAGGGATTCTACTTTGTAATATCCAGGGTAGAGGAACAATCTGTTCTCCAGCAGTGATCCCATCAGAACCAGACTATGGGATAGACATTCAGAATACCAATCAGCAGAGTAGACAAGGCAGAGAGGCTGGTTACCAATTTTGCGAATCCATCTTTTTATTTAAAGGGAATTATAACATCACTGAATCTGGGATCTAGAAAATACCTACGTGTGCCAGCTCAGCCATTGAGAACCAACATTTCTTCTACCATTATAATTCCACCCTTTGTCTTTTTTGAGAGCAAGCAAATCTCTAAGAGAGGATCCTCATGCAGGCTCACATGAGTTTTTCAAGTACAGTGGAAAAGGAGATACGAGGATACACACTAGACCTGTCCCCAGTGCTGTGTTTTGTGTTTCCAGCCCCAAGGGATCCTATTATTTTCAGGCTTTCACAGCTGTACTATCCAGCATGGCATTTAAAGGCCCAATGTAGCTGAAGGGTGCCAGGTTGAAGAAGGCTCAATTGGGTAGATCACAATCTCTTTGATCACATTAGATCTCAGCTTAGTTTACACACACACACACACACCATTATTATCACAAGAGCACCAATTTAAACACTGTGGGAAAGTTTAACTAGGTGGGGCCAAAAGCTAAATCTGTCCTTTTCTTCTTAGACCATTGATGACCTACTGGAAGAAGAGTAAAAATGCAAAGGCTCCAAGATACCTCTTGGAGGAACCCTGGTAAAACAGAGTTCTTTCTTTTTAGAGTTCAGCTCTTTCCACATTTAAATTTCTGTGTGGTTTATATGATACTTATGAGAATGGATTTTTAAGAAGTGTTCTTTCAGCTCTTTTCAATTTCTCTGGCTGTGTTTCTCACTGTTTAACTTCCATGCTGAGATGAAAGTTCCATGAGATTTTTTTTTTTTTTTTTTTTTGCAGAACGATGCAATTGATTGGTACGAAGAAAAGGATGAAAGAAGAAACCCACTAAGTTTGGGAGAGCACTCAAAATAAATTTAATTAATATCAGGAGCTGAGGTCTTACTTGGATAAACTGCAGCAGCAATTTATTTTAATTTCTCTTTTAAGCATAGTTTTCCCAACTCAGTAGGCAGTGGCCATGTTTTCCCTCAAGACCTCACTTGAACTGATGCCATCCTGTGAAATAGTGACATTTTAAGGCGGAAGGAAGGAAGGAAGGAAGGAAGGAAGGAAGGAAGGAAGGAAGGAAGGAAGGAAGGACCCATACCCATTTCCAGATAAGTCCATGACTCTTCAAAATTAATAAGATTTCTCATGCATTCATTTTAATGCCCACCTAAAATGGGGCATCAGTTTAAACTCAGAACTAGTTTGAGACTATGGGCTTATCTATACATTCCCCCTAATTGTAGCATGAACATGCCCCAGGAAACCAATTTTTTATACCATGTCATTATGACATTTCCTTTGACTCATCCCCAGACTACAACTGAAGCAACTTACAATCATCTTTAGCTGTTATTTAAAATAGTGTTTTTCCTCTTCTCCCAACACAATTTTAACCATGGATACAATCTAGAATGCTTCAATGGCAGCATGGTTGCTGTCATAGTCTGGACTGGGTTTTGCACAGTTCCTATTAGTCCCTTTACACTGTTGAAACCACAACTCCTTCTCTCCAGTCATTGAGAACGACCCTCCACAGCCATTTTGGTTTGAGCTGCAGAACAGGCAAGGTACCAGGTGTTTCAGAGGTATCTGCCTGCTTAATGCCTGGGCTGCTTATAAAGATGGGTTTAGCAAATCATTGAAGAGTGCTAAGTCTGCGTGTATGTTTGGGGGGGGGGAGGGCTTCTTTTGAAAAACACTGGACCTGTGTTAAAAAATAAAAATAAGTCTAGAGTTCTGCTGGGAAAGTACTTGTCCTGTCCTACACAGAAGATAATTTCAAATCAGGAAAGAAAGCTGGGTTCTTCCAGCTGTGGGTGGCTGGTTCTGTCCCTAATGCATGCATTACAGGCTTTCTACTACTTCTGCCAACAAGGGGGTTACACTGCCGTACTATTTACTGTCTTTATTTCTTCTAGTTCAATGGCCGTCTGTGGGCTACTTCCAGGTGCTGCCATCCACAAGAACCAAAACTGAACTTGCTGCTAGGGCTGCCTTTCCCTTGCAACATTCCCAAGCTGAAGATAGTGATCGTGCATTACTGATCACTCCATTTTACTTCATCTCACACTCCTCTTTTGCACCTGTGATATGTCAGCTGAGCTATCTTCTCACATGAGGTTAGCCCTCTTTCAGAAGTTCAAAAATATCCCAGCTGACAAGTCATGGGATGGAGCGTTTTCATGCCTCCAGCCTTTTAGTTGGGAAACTTGACAAGCGGCTAAACATACCGTTCCAAGCACCTGCCTAAACTCACCTACCCCTACCCCATATTGGGTAGACTATCAGTCATTATTACTTTCCCCCTTCAGCCATTTGATGGGAGAGGGAACAAACCTGGGGGAATCCACCAGTCACTTTCCTTAAAAGTGTAAGGACAATACCAGTCACCAGCTTTGTAATTATGGAAAAATAGGGCTTGTCAATGGGGGCAGCAAATCACTATTGTCAGAGATCTGAACACATGATTTTTAATGGTTTTTGGAAATTAGGCCAAGGGCTGCAGGTTGTCTCACCCTTCTGTTAATGCATACTTCTGCTTTCAGACTTAAAGAACAGATGAGGCCATATATAACCTGAGTATGGATGTCCCTAAATCCACACATGAACAAGGATAGTAAAGACTGGGATACCTCGCTTCTAATAACCTGTGGTATGTTGTAGTATGTTTTCAGGCTGTTCTGTGCTAATGCATCCACATGAGCTGTAAGCAAGCAAACAATAAACACCATTTTGCTTTTTAATACAGTGAAGAGACAGAGTTTGCAGAGTAAATGGGGAAGGAGATTTACAGATAGTGAACATTGTCACAGAAAGACTTATGTACCTTTTTCCAACCATGAAATGTAGGGAATAGATACAGTGTTGCCATCAGTGAATACTAGCTTTTGATTATTAAACTCTAATTTATCCAGTATTTTTCTTCATCTCAGAGAAGTACATTATGCATATAAATATTACTGATGAATGCATTGATTAATTGATTCAAAAGCAGGTGATTATTCAAGAAAAACAATTTTAATTGGTTGACAGTCCTTGGAATTGTTATTTTGAAAATGACTTCCTCCTCATTCTGAGATATTAAATTACTAAATATCCATGGTGCATGTCTTGAGGAAAGTTTTCTCTGTAGAAAATACACAGTTTATACTGTATCTGCCTTCCATAAAAGTGTACTGCAATTTAGTCTCATCAAAAGGATTCACTTCTCACCTCAGTAAATTTCCCTTCTTTTTTATTTGAAAGCTCTAGCTAAGTAACTACAGAATTCTGCTAATCCAAATGTTGTTTAACAGAGTAATATGCTAGCTTTCAAAATAATTAGCTGGATGGTAATGAGGACTTAATGGGGTTTGGGGCACTGTGGAAGGATGGATGCAAATACATTGTTTTGGGTTTTTTTTAACCTACCTTGTGGCTAATGACCTCAGGTGGGAATAAGGGAGGACTGCATTTGGAAACACGTGTAATGAAACAGCCTGAATGTTGACTGTAAATTTTCATCAAACTCCTTGTTAGAGGAGGATGGAACAAAAACATGCCTGGGACTCAAGGATGTTTGCATTTTTTAAAAGAACAAACACCATAGGATAGATAAGCCCTGCTGAACTGGATCTCCAAAAATAAAAAAATAAAAACTAAACCAAGCTTTCATCAGCTTCCTTTAATGCCTTATCTTGTTTTTAAAAAGATTGATTGATTGATTGATTGATTGATTGATTGATTGATTATTGAAACCAGCTGAAACATAAGAATATCTTGTGGCATATCCTGTGGTAACAACAGAAATGTCTGTGGCTAAAGTTTTAGTACTGCTTCCTCTGACAGTAGGACAGATAGGTGGTTTCCTGCTACACTCAGCTATGATGGTGAAGAATTACAAACTAGATCAGTGCTTCTCAACCTTGGCAACTATAAGATGCATGGAACTTCAACTCCCAGAATTCCATACCCATGTGGCTGGGGAATTCTGGGAGTTGAAGTCCATGCATCTTAAAGTTGCCAAGGTTCAAGAAAGCAGCTGGCCAACTTGAACAATGAAAAGAAAACAATTTTGTTTTGACAGAGTTCTTCAGTGAGCTTACCCTGGGTACCTTTTGTAATATCATGATCCTAACTTTGAGTGATAGCCCAGACTTAAAAATAGAGAAGCACTGTTCAAATCCAAAGCTAAGAATAGAATCAGGTTCCTGATACAGGATCTAAGGGTGAAAATAATGAAACTGCAAATTCTGAGCCAAGCCATTAAGGGAGAACTCTGGACTTTTCTTTTATACACGCATTGCAAATGCATAACATAATCCAGTGGCTCCCAATTTCTGGTCCAGGGACCATGACTGATCTTGAGAATCCTCAGGTACCAAAATACTTATTACCTATTTAGAGTTGAAATACTATTTTTTTTTAATTGATTGATTATGTGCCACAAGTCAGTGTCAACTCTTAGCAACCACCTAGATAGATTTTCTCCATGATTATTTATCCCTGACTTGGATCTTCAGGTCTTCTAACAGTGCACCCATTGCCACTGTAAATAAATTCATCCATCTTGTTGCTGTTCTTCCTCTTCTCTTTTCTTCCACTTTTCCCAGCATTAGAGCCTTCTCCAGAGAGCTAAGTCTTCACATAATGTGTCTGAAGTAAGATAATTTGAGCCTGGTCATTTGTGCCTCTAGTGAGAACTCTGGTTGATTTGTTCTATGATCCATTTGTTTGTTTTCTTGGTTGACCATGCTATTCTCAGGAGTCTTCTCCAACACCAAAGTTCAAAAGCATTAGGCTTCTTATCCTGCTTCTTCAAAGTCCAACCTTCACTTCCACAGAGTGTCACAGTGAATACCATTGCTTACACTATTCTGATCTTTGTTGATACAGACACATCACAACATCAGAATATCTTTTCCAAGGCCTTCATGGTTGCTCTACCAAGAGCTCATCTGCAGTGTTGACTACTTGTTTCTTCACTGTTAATAGTTGGTCCTAAAAGGCAGAAGCTATATATCACTTCAGTACCTTCATTGCTAATTCTAAGGCTGGTTGTTCAACTTGTCATTATTAGGTATTTAATTTTAATCCCATTTTTTTCACTGTGCTCCTTGACTTTCATTATTAGAGCTTGCAGATCCGTTGCGTTTTCAGCTATCAGAGTAATGTCATCAGCATAGCACAGATTATTGATGTTTCTTCATCCAATTTTATAATGATACTAATCTTCTTCCAATCCAGCTTCCCTTAATATATATTCAGCAGATTGTTTGAATAAATAAGGGGAGAGTATACAGTCTTATCTCACTCTTCTGCCATGTTCTGTTTGTACTGTGGCTTTCTTGTGTATAACTTTGTGTATAGGTTCCTTGTATATAGGTTGTGTATAGGTTTGGCATGATGACAATGAGATGCTCTGGGATTCCCATTTTTCTAAGCATGTTCCACAGCGTGACATGATCAACACAATCAAAGGCCTTTTTATAACTAATGAAGCACATACTGACTTCGTTTTGGTATTCTTTGGCTTTCTCAGTTATTTATTTCTCAGCAATAATGTCTTTTGTTCCTCAGACTTTTCTAAAGCCAGCTGATATCTCCTTTTCCACATAGGGCTTTAATCTGTGTTGGATGATCCTAAGCATTATTTTGCTATTATGTGAAATTAGGGATATTGTACAATAATTTGCATACTCTGTTAAACCTCCTCTTTTTTTTTTCTTTTTTTTTTGGTATTGGAATGTAGATTGATCTCATCCAATCTGTTGGTCACTGTATCATTCTCCAGTTTTGCTGGCATAGCTTAGTTAGAACCTTTACTGATTCTTCTTCAGTTGCTGGCCATATTTCAGTGGGTATTCCATCAGTTCCTGTAGCCTTCTGATTTGGTAAAGACTGGAATGCTGATCTAACTTCATCTTTTAGTACTAGAAGTTCTTTTAAGTAGGGAATATCTTCTAAGGTGTCTTGGATGTTGACATCTCTACTGTACAGTATTTCAACATACTCCTTCCATCTTTCTTTGATCTTCTTTGAATCAGTTATTATTTGTCCATTGGCATCCTTTAGCATGCCAAATTGACGCTGAAACCTCCTTCTGAGTTCAGTAATCTTTTGGAAGACTTTCCTTATTTTTTCATGCCTGTTTCCATCTTCAATGTCTTTACAGATGTTATTATACTACTGCTTCTTATCTCTTTTGACAGCTCTCTGAAACTTTTTGTTAAGTTCCTTTCTGAGATTTTTCTTTCTTGGCTTTGCCTTCTCTTCTCTTTTGGCAGTTTCCAAGGTTTGTTCTGACATCCAATTTCTTTTGTTTCTTCATCTTTGGCAGTCTGTTTTCACACTCATCCTTAATGACTATGTACTGAAAGATAAAGTAGATTCCAAAGTGAAAGTAAACCAGTTGCTCAGATTTCTGTAACCTTATTCCTTAACCCCTTCAATAAACCTTGTTAAAGAAAACTCAGAAGAAATCTTGCTCTCATCTGAGTCAACTATCAAAAACCTGACAACTTCTTTGCAGCAGACAAGTTTGCCAGGAGCTTTACATCTCTTTTTGTAAATATTCTTTTTTAAAAAAAAAATCAAGCTGCTATTTTCCAATAATCTGAATAGTAGTGCAATCGATCTCCTACACTAATGAATGTTGGCATTTTGGATATTTAAAGTTAAAAAGGATTTTTATAGTTTGTCTGCAATTTATCTTTTTTTAAGATAAAATTTTGTTTTATTTATCTTTGGTGAGATGATCTCTCTCTCAAGGGGAAAATGAAGGCCCCAAACTGCTAACTACCTGCCTATAATCTACATTGCCAGGAGATAGCAATGCATAAATTATTTCAGTTTTTGTACTTTTGACCTTTCAACCACCAGAAAGGCAGCACAGGTTGTTAGATATATATTTCTTTCACAGAGGGAGGGTGCCAAGTGAGATGCCTCATGGAAGATAGGTGGTAACAGCAGGAATCATTAACCCAAAGCAAGAGGCAAGAGAAGAGAAAGGTTTGAAGGTCTAGAGGGGTCTGGGAGATTTGTTTTGAAACCTCCACCCTTTTATCCTATGGTTCAGCTATTCTTCTGTAGGACTATTTATTTATATTTAATTTGGGGGTTCTGTGGATACCAGCTGAGCGAATCATGTAATCCTACCTCTAGTGCTACATTATTGACTCTTTGCTTATGTTGTAATCTTCAAAGTATTTTTTTACCATTGTACCATAATCTGCTTAAAAGAAAAGGATGGGATACGGTTTCCTTTATTTGGCTTCATGAATTATGTGATCCTAGCTGTTGCAATAAGTAAATCATTTTTACTGCTTGCCATATTGGATAAATTCATCTACTATTTATTTAGCAAACCATGGTTAAATATACCATGGATTAACACTGTACATGGTCTACAGTATTCATTTCCACCCATGGGATTCTGACATCCCCCACACTTCAAGCATAACATGGAAATGAATCTTCGCTGGTATTCTTGGAATGAACTACTGCAACATACAATAAAAGTTACTTGCATCGCATTTTTGTACTTTCATATACTTAGGACTGTCCAATTATTGAAAAGTAAATGAGGTTCTTTTTAAATGTAAACGCTTACAGTGGACTGAGCCCGTAATGATGATGTACTTCATAATGAGTTAAGATTGCCATGTGGATATCAAAAAATCAAGCACCTAAATTGACAAGGTTGTCAATGATTTTTTTCCCTTGCCATCTGGCTAAATATGATATGATCCTATTGATGGCAACCAGTGGGATATTAAAAGACAAAGAAAGGAAGAGACAAGTGGTGGTCACCACTGACAGGCAAGCACAGAGAAGCATATTGGACAGTTATAGCCAGTCAGCAACTTGACATGTACGGAAAGTCAAGTCCATTTATCTTCTACCTCCAGCATCAACTTTTATTTCTTGCTGGCAAGCCTGGATTCACTAAGTAGCACCTTTGAGCAGCTAAGGCATCCTCAGAGAACTCTTCCTCCAAAGAAATAGAACTAAGATCATGGCTTGATCAAGGTGCAGACAAGGAGGTCTTTTGTCACCAGTAACTGGCACAGGCTGCTAAAATGCAGCAGTCACTGAACTGTAGAGCTAGGATGACACTCATTTATGTTTTCAGTATCCAAAACATTCCAGTCTGTGGCATCTCTATTGCAGCTTGAATTGCCTTAAAGGTCTTTCACTGACCAGAATCCAAAGAAGCATTTGGGGAAGTAGAGGCTGACTTACAGAGCATTGCATTTAGGACCCAGTTGCAAATCTTGAGTGTTACTCCTGAGCCATGAGGAAATGCAGCGGAAACTCAGCTCTAGATAAAGAATTATTTTCCCCTTATCGTCTTGTTTTGTTTTATTTAATTTAAGCATTAGGGTGCCTGTTCTGATTTTATATACTTTATTTAATCTTAATGTATTCCATTGAAATTCTAGACAAAAATGTCTGGGTATTTTAAGTAAATAAGCGGGCTGATTGCTATTGTGCTGCAAATAAAACCAAGCGGCAAGATGAAAGAGATCCTCTGGGAGAAGCACTAAAAACCATGTTTTTCACTTGGGTCTTTTGGGCCATGCCCTTAATTGGAGCTTAGTGTCCCATTAATGATTTGGCCCACTGGGAGTGTTGTGGCCATTTTGGCCTGCCTAATGGACAGTTGAACAACTTCAATTCCTTGTAGCTTTATCCCAAAGGTCCCCCACCCCATTAAATATACAGCATTACTCAATTAACCCAGTGCTTATAAAACAAAGTAGCATGAAAGCTTTAAGGTCTATCTCTTTAGGAAAGTCTTTTGCTTAAAGAGATACAGTGTAATTGTCCCTTTGTGCAAATATGTCCATATGCAAAGACCAGCTTATGCCTAATGATAATGGGATGGATTTCTCTACCTCTGCAACTAAGCAACTGGGATCTTTTTATACTATGTAAGCATCATTTGTAAGGTGTTGGGAAACAGCATATTGATTCTGGTTATGGAAGTCTTCAGTCAAGAGTAACAAATTCAACAAGCTGGGAGCAATTTTATTAATATGTTGCAAAGATTTATTTGTTTGTTCATTTGTTTGTTTATAACTATATACCTGTGTTTGGTGTACTGGCTAAGGGCACTGGGCTGAAAATTGGGAGACTGTGAGTTCTAGTCCCACTTTAGACACAAAACCAGCTGGGTGGCCTTGGCCCAGTCATTATCTCTCAACCCTAGGAAGAAGGCAATGGCTAACCACTTCTGAAAAATTTTGTAATAAAACTGCAGGGACTAGTCCAGGCAGTTGTCAGGAGTGAAGACTGACTCAGAGGGACAAATATAAATGTGCCTACATACACATCTATATACTCCTGGCAAGCCAGCCTGTGATGATTTACAACAAAATAAATAACACTAAATGACAAAAAAGTAACATCAGTTAAAACAGGACTAAACCAGTCATTGTATAAAGTCATTAAAAGTGCAAAATTAAGAAGGGAATTAAAGTTTCTCTTATAATCAGCCAGTGAAATAAAGGCCTGTAGCACAAGAGAAGGGAAATCCACAGAATTGGTGCTACTATTCAATGTTTTTAGCAGAACTCCTTTAGTTATAGTTCCACAGAGGATTAATTGAGCTCCTGGCTGGTGACATAAAGATGAAATATTTCTTGAAATAGGCAGAACCCATTTGAATGTGAAGGCTATGGAAAACCATTCTTACTAAACCAACTCAGGTGTCATATGCCACAACATTGTGGACCCAGTACAGTTCTGGGCTTCCTTCAGTGGCATCCCCCACATCGAGCACGTTACAGTGATCTGTTTGAGAGATGACTAGCACATGGATCACAAAAGCCAGGTCAACCTAATCCAGGGAGAGTTAAATTGGTAAATAAAGTCCAACTGGAAGGTATTCCTCACCACCACACTCACCTGCCCATTCAGGGACAGCATGATATCAAGAAGAACCAACAAGCTGTAGTCCTGCTCTTCTGGGGGAGTGTGATCTCCTGAAGGGCAGGAAAACTTTTCCAACCCAGCAGACTTCCAGCTAGCAAACTGTCAGACTTGTCTGAATTCAGTTTTAGTTGCTATGCCTCATAGAGGATCCAATTCAGTCCAAGCAAGAGCTAACCATACCTAATGTTGATAGAAAAGAAAAATACATCTAGGTGTCATCTGCGTAATGATGGCATCCAGCTCCACATAATCACATCCCACAGCTTCATGTAGATACTGCGAAGCATGAAGGAGCAGCTGAAGTCTGCAGAGAGGAGCATTCATCTCCTAACAGGAGTCTGCCATCTAATTAGAATAGAACCATGTCAAAGCTGTGACTCCAACCCTCAGGTGGTCCAGAACAATACTATGATTTATGGTACCCAAAACTGCTGAGAGATACAGGACCATAAGAAGAGATGGTACACTCCCTCAACAGATTGTCCATCAGAATAACCAAAGTCATCTCTGTGCACACCTCAGCCTGAAATGAATGAAACAAAGTCCCATGGACAAAAACCTCTACTTCTAGTGCCATCTCATCTTCCAACAAAGTTACCACCACTTCTTCTAAGTCATTTCACATTGAGCCTTACAAACTATCTTCACTTTATACTTCACTTTCTTTTTTCAGTTTAGCTGAAAACATGTTCCAGTTCACTTTCATCCTCCCTTTTGTCCTTTTGACTATGTCTTCACCTTGTCCCAAAGTGATCTTCCAAACTTCAGTTATGACCAAAATTCAAGTCACTCACTTTCCTTCACCACAAAGTACACCTTCTCTGATAATGAGTTTGATTTTCTCTGTATCCTGCTCCATCCCCAATCTTTTTACCATGGTCCTTTATTTTCACTTCCAATTATCCCCTACTCTCCACAACACCAAACAAGTCTCTAATACCTGCTCCTGTTTCAGAACTCTTGAGAGCATTTACTGAAAACTCAGTTTATTGAATTCTAATATTCTTGTTCCACCTGTTCAGGTGGAATTAATTAGCTCTAATCTTAGAAACCTCTAGGTGGCACTAAGAAAAATATTGCAAATTAATGTTTACTGATTCCACATCACATCTCAGCATCTGTTGACATTGGCCAGTACCATTTATTTATTTATTTATTTATTTATTTATTTATTTTCTGTTTCTTACATGCTGCCACAATTGCATATCTCTAGGCAGTTCACAAACTTAAGTCATAAAACAATAAAACCATAAAATCACATCATAACACTCATTAAAAAGAATACAAAATTAAGATACCATACTGTCAAACAGATGGCAGACAAGTATAGATATTAATCTCCAAAGGCTTGTTAAAACAGCATTCCTGAAGATGACTAAAGCAGAGACTAACCACATCTTGGGGTGGGGAGCTTATCCTGGATGCTTCCATGTTCCTGCCTCCTTACCTCCCAGACTGGGTACACAGAGCAGCTTTTCAATCAGGCCAGCTAGAGTTAACTCGGAGGAGATGGTCCTGTAGATATCCTGGGCCCATACCCTGTAGGGATTTTAGGTGGAAACTGGCACTTTGAATTGTACACATAAACCACCTGGAAGGCTGTACAATACTTGCAATATAGTTATTATATTGCTGATTAACCTCATGCCAATGACTATGAGGGTTGCTGCATTCTGCACAAACTGGTAATCTTGGCCTCAGGCTGTTGATGGTAATGCCAGGTATGTTTGAAGTAAGACCACATTCACCTATGATGGAATAGCAGATAAATATCCAGACCTGATATGTATTAGGTGAAGGTGGTGTTTCCCAGTGTTGGATAATTAATTACACCTTACCTGTGATCAGGGAATATGTCCCTAGGTAAGGTTGGGCTGTAGGGACAGGTTGGATATCCTGCTGGTGTACCAGCTGTTCCCCTGCCCAGTAGGATCCCTCCTTTGACTTAATTTCAAGGGTGACATTGGGGTTTCCTTGCTTTTTGTTGTTGAGTGACTTCAATCTCCATGCTCTTGGGTTTGGTTCATGAGTAAACTTCATGAATTCATGGTCTCCATGGCGGCCATGGGCTCATCCCAAGTAGTAGTTAAATTGCTGAACTAGAAACGGGAAGCCCATAAGTTCTAGCCCTCCCTTAGATATGGAAGTCGGCTGAGTCACTTTGGGCCAGTCACTGTCTCAGCTCAACCAATCTCACAGCATTGTTATGGAGAAAATAGGAGGAGCATTATGTACATACTTTGACTTGTACAAACTAAAGGCAGGATATAAATCTGATCAATCAGTCATGTCAGATGCAACACATGTAGACAGGCACATGTTAGAACTTGTAATTGTCTCAGAGCAGATCTGTTGTAATCTGGATATTGGAGGCATTTCTGTCAGCCTTTTGACATGGTCAGATAATTTCTTGGTATAGTTGAGACTGACTGCCAGCTAGGACCTCTGTAGGGTAAATGAGCCAATTCAAATGGTACACTGCAGGCATTCCATGGATCTGTATGGTTTCCCAGTGATCTTGCAGGTAATCCTGTTGAGCACCTGGTTAGCCACTGGCTACAGATGGCAACCTGGGCACTTGATACAATTGCCTCCAAGTGGCCTATCTCTATCAGCTGATCCTGGACTTCTCCCTGGCTTATCAAGGACTTCTGGGAGATGAAATGCAAAAGAGATATCTGGAATATTGGTTGAAGAAGATGAAAAGTGAATCTTACAACTCAGGTACAAGCTCAGGTTCAAGCCTACCCTGAAGAGATAAGGGAGGTGAAGCATCATTACCTCTCTTCCTTTATTACATTAGCAAACTATTGGCTAGGAGCCTTCCCTTTTGGGGGCCACAGGTAAATCTCCTGCCTGGCCTCTCTGAGCAGATGGCATAACATTTTGCAATAAAGTCATTCAAATTTGTCAGTCTTGACTCTTCATAGGCAGAGTCCATTGTGGTGACTGGGGCAACATTGGGCCATGTTATCTGGGACTTTTCTGGCCTGTGAACTATGATTGTATAGAGTGCTCTTCTGGTTCTCTCTGGCCACTTGTAAGTTGGATTCCTGCCCTTCACAGGTCTTTAGGGGACCTAGAGGTAGTGTGATAGCCTGGATCTGGGAATTGATCAGTGCCTCAGTACAGGAGGTGGTGGTGCCAGCAGTCCTTAAGATGTCATCTTTGCAACTTTCATATTTGATAACTGTCACTCAATCTCTAAATTCCCTTTTTGAGGAAGGTAATTGAGACTGTCTTCAGAATTCATCTGAATCAGAAGGTAATGAGAGTACGGTGATATCAGGCCTCTCTTAACTGGTAAGACTAAATACCTCAAGAATATTCTTCTTAGGACACAAATAAGTGGATTTATCACAGGGAAACTATGAAGTTATAATAAAATAATTCAACTCCCATTGCAGACTTAAAAGAAAACATTTCAGCTCTGGGAGAATCTTTACAAGGAAAAGACTGATGAGGGGGCAGGCATGCTGAGGAAGATTGAATTTCTTCTTTCTTGCTGTCAGTTGTCAATTGGGCCAGACACTCTTGTCGGAAGGCTGGAGATACACAAGTGCCTCATAAATTATATGGGCCAGCAGTGTGGCAAAGCTCCACAGTGCTCCACAGAAGCCCTAGGGAAATAAGTAAACTGGGTGGTCAAGGGCCAGGTCTCAGATAGCAAGATAAGAGGAAGCAAAGGGCTGCATCTGTGGTGCTATTTGGAGACCAAACACTCAAGCTCCATAGAGGAAGAAACAAAGGAAGGCTTATTCTGATCAACCTGTGTGCACTTTTCTCCTTTGCAGAGAGAAGAAAAATAAGAAACAATTATAATCCTGAAAAGGCATTGTTGTCCTGCTTTGAAAAAGATGAGAGTTGCCTCTGAGGTTGGTTGGCTGACTGTTCAGCAGTTATGGTCTAAAACTTAACAGTCAGCCAACCAACCTCAAATGACCAGCCATTACTTAGATCAACCTATTCATTAAAAAAGAAAAGGGAAAAAAATTATTGGGGAAGGTTCTGCTCTCCTTTGCTACCAAAACAATAGCACTGCTACAAAACACTGCAGGATGGGACAGAGAATAGGGTCATGATCAGTGGAATTTCCAGGCCAGTTGGGGCCAAGCAAATCCCCGACTCCAGCTGTGTCATCCTGCAGTTCATCCTCCATGCTCTCTAGATTGCCTATAAGAGAGGTCTTCTGCCAGGTTAAGGAGGAAAACATGCTCTTAGCCTGCCTTAGTGGTGAGCTGGGAACAAGATGGTAGTGACATCAAGAGGACGTGTCATCAGCAAATGGTATGTTGGGAGTCTTCACACTATATCAAGGGGGCTGTATGGATGAGCTCACAAGGGTCATTGCCACCCACACACCCACTCTTACTATCCTTGGTGTTGTGGCTGCTGCATCCCTTGAAAATCTAGATGGCAGATCTTGGAGAAGGGATCAAATCCTGGGTGTGTGCAATCTTATTACAAAATAGACATAGTATTTAACAACAGTCAGAGGTCATGATACATTGTCTAGAGCCCTGGGAAGAGGTTATTGGGCTAAAGGAGGGGTATTTTTCATGAAGTTAACATATCTCATTCACTGACTTTTGGAGGGAGGAAAGGGGGGCTGGATGAATATCTTTATCTTCCATTTGTAACCTTTCCATGGTTTCTCTCTACTATTTCCATATTTTTCTTTTCCACATCAAAATTCAGTAAGCAGAAAAAGATGGGAATAGTTGCACAATGCCTGTTAACTAACCAGGTGCCTTCCCAGATAGCACTGGGTTGTCAGTTTGAATTTTTAAGCACACTGGTCTAATTTCCATTTCAGGAATTCCTCTGTGGATCAGACATCTCTAGACTTTTTATACTTTTTCTGGATGTTTGTATGGGGTTGTGTGCATGTGTACAAAATGCAAGAAAATGTGAGCAATGAGAAAATTTGCATTAAATGTGTGCTTTCCTGCATTTAAAAAAAATATATATAGAATGATCAGAATGGAGAAGCAAAGTTAAGGCTGGATGTCTTGTCTCTGATCAAAGAAGTCAGTTTAGCCATTTCAGCAAGTTCCATCATCGTCACCAACCATTCCTCCATTGTGGGTAGTGCCAAATCTTTCTATCTTTGTGCATTCAATAATCTCATTGCAGTTATCATGTACAAAAACAAAGTTCCATGACTTTTTCCAACTGTTTGTCCATCAATCCCAAAAGAAAAACCTCTGGTCTCAGTTGTGTATTCATCTTTAAAATCCCCTGAATCAGTGTATGTATTTGAATCCAGAATTTTCTAGCTCTTTTACTTGTCCACCAAACATGATAAAATGTCCCTTCTTGCTGTTCACATTTCCAACATAAATTTGAAGTGCCTTTATACATTCTAGACAATTTCTATGGTGACATATGCCAATGGTCAATTTCTCTGGTGACATATATCAACAGTTCAAATGTTGGACGTTGATCCACACAGAGTGGCAGAGAGCTCCAAACAGCATGAATTCCTAAACAAAAGGAGTCTGACTGAGGGGATTCATACTAATGAGCACATATGAGCACATATGAGTGACTGACCCAGCCACTAGGTGCAATGAAGTAGCAACTTCAGATAGCAGACCAAACCTGGTGGCAAATTAGGAACAATTCCCCCCATCCCTTACTCCTCTCCCAGTCCATGATCTGGAGCAGCTGCACGTTGCTCTGAGGGAATTCTGAGAGTGAGGTACTGTGAGGTGATTGTGGCATCTGCCAACTCCACAATGCCTCACTCTGAGGACCAGTGACCGCTACTGAAGGACTGGATAGCTGAAGACTAAGTGATAGGGTTGCCATTGTTGGGAAAGAAGGAGTGAGGAATGGATGAAGAATGACTGTGCTTAGGAGCCTTACTGCATAAGAGACTAGTGCTACAGAATGATTAAGTCAAGTTATCAGAGCTAGGTCTAAATATGAAGCGGTCTCCTGTCTCAATGTGCCTTCCTTGATTAGTACCTGGCAGCAGACAACACTCTGAAGGACATCAAGAAACAGGATTTGGAACTGCTAAAATTTTAATTCCCCACAATGCCCCCAAGGTAAACATTGTTCCAAATAATATTAGAAACGTAAATGGTAACCCACAATACTCAGTGAAGAACATTGAAATGGTAGCTGGTTCCAGTCCTAACCTTCCACCTTCAGCTAGCTTGAAAGATTTCTGAAATTTGAAGTTAGCTTAACCATGACATCAGCTATGGAACCAATGAGTATATTTTAAGGGAAATGAGGGAATCTGAATGTGCTCTATATCATTTTTAAATATTAATTTTGTGTTTTCAAAGATACAGGCTTCTTTTGTATGATTTTCATGAAGTGCACTGAGTCCATTAAAGGGAGTAAGAACTTTATTGAATACCTAATTAATCGCACTCACTACCAATGAAAATAACCAATAAAACCACAGGTATCTGTGGAGGAAATCAGGAGAAGCAACTGAGGAAATGTGCTCTGTGACATCATAATGCAAACTCTTGTGACATTGAGATGCAAGTGTAAAGGCCGGGATTTCTCTCAGGATGTCACCACATGCAAGCCATCACTTATTCAACATTGCAGTTACCTGTGGACACTTATGAATATAATAAAAACAGGGAAATAAATCTGGTCCCGAAACTGGGACCATCCCTTGATCCCTTGATTTCTACAGGCAAGGATGGAATTAGGCCTTTACGGGGCTCAGTCTTCAGGGAGGAAAAGCCCCACCTTCCTTAAAGTCTCTTTCCTTCCAGTCCTACATCCCATCTTAATTCTGGTCAGACAGATGAGCCTAGCTCCCATTGGAATGGAGGAAACAGGAGTCATTATTTGCAGGAACTCTCAACTGGGAATACCTGTGAGCACCAGCTTTCAACCATCAGCTTCATCTACAGAAAGCTCCCATCTGAGCCATTTTGAGTCACTTAGGACCAAACTAGACATGGTATTAAGCACATGGTTGGTTTTGCATGCTTTTAAAAATGATTACAGTGATGATGGTGGGCATGATGATTATGATGATACCCTAGGGAAGAGGGGATTCTAAACTGGATTCAGGATTTAACCCTTACCTCCTGCTGTTGCCCCAGGCTTTCTCCGGTTACTTGCCCAGTTTCTACAGATGATTTGGAGTATTGCTATGTTTAAGCAATTTGGAGTATAAGCTGTGTTTAAGAGACATGTGGAAGTAAGTTTGTATATGTAAACAATGCACCTGAAAAGATTGAGTGGGGCCCTTGAAAACCAACTTTTCACCCTCGTAAAGTTTACTGCTCCTGCCGTAAAAAAGCCACAGTACATATTGTTTAGATGCCCATGCAGGCTTGGAATATTGGAGATTAAGCCCAGCACAACTGGAAGGTGTGTCCCTATGGTGATTTCACTTCTCTCTGAAGCAAGCAGTGTCTGTGCACATGCTAGAAGACGAGGGAAGGACCAGAAAATCTACTGCCCCGATATGGCAAGTAAAAATGCGGTGCCCTTTTCCTTTGGGAAACTGCTACAATGGGATGGTTTAATCAAAGTACCTTTGAATGAGATCACTCCACTTAAGCTCTGCACAACCCTCTTGTTTTGCTGTATTAACTGAAAACTATTTTCCCAGATCTGTACTGCAAAACTTCAGTGAATTTTTGTCTGTATGTTGCAGTTGGCTTATTTTTGAGTTCAAGTCTTCTTGGAAAAGAGAAGCATGTTTACTTAGGGTAGCACAGAAGGCTCTGTAAAAATACATTATCAAATGGAGAAAAATATAATTTTCTTAGCAAACAAGATGTCACTGCAATAGTACAAATGTCATGTTTAAATTCATTCTATTAAGATGTATGGCATTTAATGGTGGGGTCTGAAAATGACTTTATAAACTGAACATTATTCTCCTACAAAAGGGATGGTATATTTTTAAATCAAGCCTGTAAAAACTCAGTCATCAGTGGTTTATGAAACTTGAGTACACTGACGCTTCAGTACTCAATTAATGTCAAGCAATATGGATTTCAATCTGGCCTGAATATATTTAAACAAATGAACTAGAGACAAATGTTGGCTCTTCGGCCAGCCAGAGTTAAAAAATCCATTTTCTAGCCCATTTATAATAAGAGCTAATTTGAATGTAATTTATCCGAAGCACAATGGGTTTCTTAATTTTTATATGCATCTATTACTTACAGTTTAAGGAATGGTTATATTCATTGATTTGAGGGCATTTAAGTAAATTTCACTGAAGTGAACTGCATCATCTAACCCTTCAAAAATAAAATATGACATTAAAAGCTAATTGAGTATGGAAAGCATTTGAGGGTGCTTGGAACTTAAGAGAAAGAAGTTCACAAGCAAACCATTTAAAACAGGTATTTGAAAGCATTGTAGGAAGAGAGCTGTGCTAGTCTGTGGAAGCCAAAAACCAGGAGTCTGGTAGCACCTTTTCAGACGAACAAATTTTATTAAAAGGCATATGTTTTTGTGAACTACAGCTTATTTCATCAGATGTAGCGACGTAGTTTGTGACACTTTTTGCCTTTTAATAAAATGGGTTTGTTTGAAAAAGTACTACCAGACTCTTCTGGTATTTGAAAGCAAACATTTTCTCCATTCCTATTATTCTGGAACTGGCTTAAGATGAAATGGCTCATTGTTCACTTTAGGGTTTCACCTATTGAAATTATTAGAGTCCACATCTTATTGACATGCTTGAGGTCATAGTCCAGTCTTGGTTTCAAGAGCTTGGCACATAAGGGAAATCTCAAATTATTATACTGACTTTGAACATCCTTCTCTACATGTCTCTTCCCAGCAAAATGCAGTTATTTGTCATTAGTAGTAGAAAATGCCTTTTAGGTAGTGGCATCCCAACTGAAGAGTGCTGTTCTCAGATAGGTTCTTCTGGCGCCCAACAACCTTCAGTTGGCAATGGAACTTTGTTTCTGAATTTTTCCACACATTTTAAACTTTGAGGGTAGAATTCAGATTTGGTCTTATTTAAGAATAAAACCATTGAAATAAATGGTTTTTTGAGTTAGTTGTTAACTTTGGCTAATTCAAAGCATCCAGGCTTGTCCTATTCTGGTTGCATGTGAGTCTGAAATTCACAGGATTATAAACATGAGTTTACAAAAATCATTCTTTGGCTAAGGGGCAGATGTTCTTCTCAGCAATAACTTCAGGATATGAACATTTGCAACAGTGATGGATATTTCTGGTCATGGGATGTGGGCCAAAATAATTTTGAAACCATATTGAAAGGAGAAATCTACACATGATGGAAGCACTGGATTATTGAAATGTGTTCTTTGTCAATATCTGAAATCATGCTTTTTCAGAAAAAGGCAAAGAAGCTGTTAAAAATTAATGTATAAAGACTAAGGTGATAGTGTTTGACTGGGAAGATTGAGTGAACAATTATAAATTATACAAAAATCAATGGATTTTTTTTTCTTTCTACTCCTCCCATTGCATGCAATATGAGAAAATATCTAAACCATTTAAGTTCATGTCTTGATTCCCCCTCCAGGCAGAAAAGGAGCATGCAACAGATCCAACCTAGCCCAGCCCATCCTATGACATCTTTCTCTGGGGGCTTTTCAAGCAAGAATGTTCTGATTTGGGAGAAAAGGTTGGCAACAAGAAGGGATCTGGTATCTGCTGTCCTGGCCTGGCTGATAGTTTTCTTTTATAAATAAACTATGTAGAGGATAAAAGAAAGATGTCATGAAGCAGGGAGGCTTTACAGTAATATGTTCCCTGCAGCACAACATTGATTCAAATCAGAGACTCAGCTATTTGCAATGGAAGTTCCCACTAGCACCAATCTAAGTGTTCCTTTCATTGTTAATACTATATATATATAACCCAGAGCATCCAGGAGTACATCACTAAGATGGCACCCAAAGATGAGCTGCTGACAGAATGCCTGAGGCAGCAGCAGAGATGGGAGGAAGTTCAAGTGGAGGAAGTACCATGGCAAGACAAGCCCCCTGCATGGGATGTACCATTGACAGATAGCTGAGGTGGCTGACACTGGGAAATCCTACCAGTGGCTGGAAAGGGCTGGACTAAAAGACAGCACTGAGGCACTGATCATAGCAGCACAAGAACAGGCACTAAGTACCAGATCCATAGAACCAGGGGTCTACCACACTAGACAGGACCCAAGGTACAGATTGTGCAGAGAGGCCTCAGAGACAGTCCAACACATAGTGGCAGAGTGCAAGATGCAGGCAGGAACAGCATACTCTGAACAGCACAACCAAGTACAGTAGTTGGCATTGTGTACAGGAACATCTGCACAGTGTATGGGCTAGACCCTCCCAAGTCCAGATGGGAGATTCCACAGAAGGTCATGGAGAATAACAGGGCTAAGATCCTGTGGGACTTCCAGATCCAGACAGACAGGCAGGCACTGGCCAATCAACCAGACATCGTGGTAGTAGACAAAGACCAGAAGACAGCAGTAGTGATAGATGTAGCAGTGCCAAGTGACAGCAACATCAGGAAGAAGGAGTATGAGAAACTGGAGAAGTACCAGGGCCTGAAGGAGGAAATAGAGAGGATGTGGAAAGTAAAGGCCAAAGTGGTCCCAGTGGTGGTAGGAGCACTCGGGGCTGTGACTCCTAAGCTGGGAGAGTGGCTCCAACAGATCCCAGGAACAACATCAGAGCTCTCTGTCCAGAAGAGTGCAGTGCTAGGAACAGCTCAGATCCTGCACAGAACCTTCAAACTCCCAGGCCTCTGGTAGAGGACCCGAGATTGAGGAAGACACATACCACCCATAAAGGGGAGAGGGGAAATATATATATACATACACACACACACACACATACACAAACACACACACAGTGTGTGTGTGTGTGTGTGTGTGTGTCCCCTCTCCCCCTTATGGGTGGTATGTGTCTTCCTCAATCTTGGTTATATATATAAAATTTCTAAGGCCACCCATTTGCCAATGACTCTGGGCAGCATACAAGGGTAAAACATGGAGAAAAACAATGCTTTAAAACCCCAAATAAAAAATGATCATATCCATCTCATACTAGCAAAGAGCCTGGATAAAAGGCCAGGCCTTCAAGGCTGTCTCAAGGGACAGCAGGATTGGGGCTGCCTGGGCTCGGGGGAAAATGCTATTCCAAAGGGCAGGCCCCATGAGAGAGACAGCTGCCTCCTGATCCCATAAGATGGCACCGCTTAAGAGATGGGACCAAAAGCATACCAACCCAGGCAGAAAATGCCAGGTAGGGCTTTGTAGCTGCCAACCAACACTCTGAATTTTACCCAGAAGTCCACTGGTAACCAGCACAGCTCACAGAGCAGAGATGTTACATGGCCATACACATCGTTACTGTTCACGCTGCTGCATTTGGAAACAGCTGTGGCTTCTGAGCGGTCTCCGAGGGCACCCGCAGGTAGAATACATTCCAGTAGTCTGCAGGTGAGGTGTCCTGGGCATGAGTGACCTTGACAAGAGTCCCCAGTCTGGGAGAGGGAATTCTTGTCTGAAATAATATCAATATCTTGCTCCTCATTCTAGCTGGAATGATGGCAGAAACAAAGAACTAAAACCTCTTTTTTCTCTGGTCATGATCTAATTTAAGCTTCCCTATGCTGGATTTTTTTTTCCAAATCAGTCATGCAAGGAGTTAGTGACATTTGGAGAAAATTAAAATTACAAGCTGGACAGCATTATGCACTCATAACATGCCAGGGACATCTGCAAAATACTTTTGAAAAAATGTATTATGTTGCTTTCTTTGGGGGTTGCATTTCTAGTTGACTTTTTGTATGCTGCCCAGAGTCACTTTGTTTGAGTTGGACAGCCATATAAATGCTGTAAATAAAGAAACCAATCAACTTCCTTTATCCTCTGTTATCTCTGCCTGTGGTTTTTGGAGGCCCCTAGGCTATCGGGCTCAAAGGTTTCTGCCCAGAAGACCAATTTTAATGGCATAGCTGCTTTCACAGAAGCAACACCAAAAGAACAGTTTCAGAACTGGGAAAAGACTGATGGTTTTAGTCAACCTGGAAGAATAGAGCGACAGAAAGAACAATAATACAGAAAGCAAGGAACAATGAACGAAACCAAGGAAACCCGATATTATTATGACCATTTCATAATATTAAAATTTTATTCAAAAACATGAAGCACTAGAATTTATTCTGTATTGCTTCTTCTCTGTAGAACACATTTTGGGCGTTGATACTTTTGTCATATGACAGAGATTAATCTTTTTTTTTTTTTTTAAACTACAGAAGCCCTTTCAAATTCAGTTAAACATTTTAGTGCAGGAATACCACTTTTGTTTATGTGAAATACAATCCAAAGAGAGACCCACATTTGGTGTTAGGGGAATACATTTTCATTCATCCAATGGGATTTTCCCTTCCAATCCACTGCAGTTCTCACAAGCTCACATAATTGTACTGGAGAGTTTTCCAGTCATTTGCAAAAAACTGCAAAATAATTGATTTTGCGATCAGATGATATTTTTTCTGGTGGACATACACTATTGAATCAAATCCATAGTATTAAAGTAAATGAAATGAATATTTTTGGCTAAGGGCTTATGGCATGAGATATATGATTTTTCACAACCGTACTAGTATCTGAAGACAGGAAATGATACAAATGCAAGCATTACTATCAAAATCTTTATTAGGGTTTTTTTTTTTAAATGTTTCAATTATTTTCATATTCAAGAGCTTCAAATTGAAAAGAGCTAGCAAATAAACCTGCTGAAATGTCCTTTTTAACCTGATGTACTAAAGATAGCTAGATGATATTCAATATATAGAATGACTCTTTTGACAGCTGAATGGAAGCTGTTGTTAACTTTAATCTTGAACTTCGACTTGACCTAAGCCAGTATCAAGTGGTACCAGTTTACCATCTGTCATTGGTCAGCCCAGTGAAGGACTTCAAAGAGTAGATTTTATAGCATATAGCTTGGCCTTGATGTAGAGGCTATATCTGTTCCTACTTACAGAACAATAAAACTCTGTATTCAATTTCCCCCCAACAGATGGAGGACCAGGGCCTATTCCATTTTGTTGCTCCATCTGGATCTCTTAGAAGAAATACAAAACAGAAAGGGAGGCCAGCAAAATGCCCTTGTTGTGTCCAGTGAAAAGACAAAGCAAAAGTCACTGGGGCATAGATTGGTTCATAGCAAATTAATAGCCCTAAGCAAGGGTTTTTTTTTAAAAAAAAATCAATATTAACTCCTGGAATAATGGAAATGAATTCAGGTGCTGCATCCATGAAGATGCCCTGGCTGAAAGTATTTTGATGTGATGCTGATTTTTCATTATTTTAAATCTTCAAATTGGACAATGTTTTCTCATACTTATGTAACAGCTGCACAACATTTTGATCAACGCTAAATTGATTTCAGTGCAGCAACCAAAACTTAGATGGCTTTCAGAAAGGACTTAATAAACCCATAAAGGGACCATCTATTAATATCTATTTAAAGTACAGTATTTATGTTCAACGCAATTGTTTGAGATTGGGTCTGGTCATTGTTGGAAAGATGGCTATACCAATCTTAACCTTAGTCTCTTCTGCTCTAAGTCATATCCCATGCCAACAATCTATTTTGTAATTCAGAAGAAATATAAATTATCAGGCATAGCAACTTATAGCCTCTTTTTGCAAGCAAGAATATGTGGATCAGGACAAATGGGAAATCATCAGAGTATTTGTGGAGCCCCTGTTGTGTTTTTTTGAGTGCTTTATATTTACTAAATACAAAAAAAAATGAATACAACAATTATAAAAGAAGGGGGAAAAAGCTGAAAGAAACAAAAGCATACAAGATATATATTTAGAGACATCAATAAATTGAAGCCATAATTCATTACAGTCATTCATAGCTGATCTGAATTAACCAATTCTGAAAGCCACTGAATAGTTGGACCCATATGTTTGTCTTTTCAAGGCTGAACGGTAAGTCTTTTGACTCTAAGTCCATTTTCTTTATCCAGAACTGAAAATATTGAATCCCAAAGTTGAGTTAATGCATGTAATTGCTTCTTACCGAATTGGAACAATATATTTAAATAAAGCATTAATTTAACTCTATCTAACAACATAAACACAATGAAGTCATTTCTAAAATATTATTTCTTGTTGAAAAGGATGTAATCTAAAAATCTATTGCATTTGTTTTGGGGTTTTTTTAACATCTCTTCTTTTTTATTGGTTAAGTAAAACATGCAAGCAAAAAGTTGTCCTTTACTGATGACAAGGTTTCTCTTTTCCAGTGTTGTGCCACGTTGACTCTTGCCACTATCAGTATATATCTTAATAAATTATGATAACTTTATGTTCTGTGGGATCACATCTAATAATCATGAACCAGTCATTTTCTTTCAGCTCAACCTCCCATCTCTTGTTGTGAAGATAAAATGGAGATCCCCTTCTTACTCCTGAAGAAAATGTGGGATATAAGACTAATCAATCCTAATTAAAAATATAGCCCCATTGATTCAATGGGAAACCCTTCACCCTTTCGTGGTGCCTGGAGGCTGTGGGGGCCTGGATGGGGGACCACAGGCTTCAGCTGAACCCTGGTAAGACGGAGTGGCTGTGGATTCGGGGAGCCTCAAGATCTAGGACTTTGTCATCTTTGGTTCTTGACGGGGTTGCACTACCCCAGACAGACCCGGTGCGTAATTTGGGGGTTCTCCTGGACTCACGACTCTTGCTTGAAGAGCAGGTGGCAGTCATGGCCAGGAGGGCCTTTGCACGACTTCATGTCGTGCGGCAGTTACGCCCCTTCCTGGATCAGGGAGACCTCTGCACAGTCACTCATGCCCTGGTCACCTCTGGGTTGGACTACTGTAATGCACTCTACATGGGGCTACCCTTGAAGAGTATCCGGAAGCTACACCTGGTGCAGAATGCGGCGGCGCGGACAGTTCTTAATGCCCCTAGGAGGGCACATATAACACTGCTGTTGCGCGAGCTGCATTGGTTACCAGTTTGTTTCCGGGTCCAATTCAAGGTGTTGGTCATCACCTTTAAAGCCCTTCATGGCACGGGACCAGGTTATCTGAGGAACCGCCTCGCCCTGGTCACTTCAGCCCGTCCCATTCGGTCCAGCAGAAGGGACAGGTTGCAGACCCCACCGGTCAGGGAATTTCGATTGGTGGGGTCTAGGCAGAGAGCCTTTTCTGCTGCAGCACCTGCCCTATGGAACATCCTGCCTCCTGAGGTCCGGTGTGCCCCCTCCCTCATGGCCTTCAGGAAAGGTATTAAATCCTGGCTTTGCCAGAAGGCCTGGGGGCCAGAGGGGGGCCCGCACCTGTGGAGATGGCTGGTGGGATGATGGGTTGCCCCCCCCCCCCAGCATCTTACAGATTTTTACAGGGCCAAAATTAGAGGAGGTTTTTTAGGGTATTTTTAATATGTTTTTAAATTATTTATAGTTTTTAGCCATCTTGGAGAGAACTGTATTTCTTCTTTTTTATTGTGAGCCGCCCAGAGTCACCCGTGGGGGAGATGGGCGGCATACAAGCCGAATAAATAAATAAATAAATAGATAAATAACCCCATTCCAGAGACCAGGAGCCTGAACCAAAGTCATTGCAAAAGAAGCTGTTGAGTGATATTGGTCATTTCTGCTCCAACTGCCAGAGGTCTGCAAAGGAGCCTCAAGAATGATTTGACTTTATGAGCAGGGGCTTCTCTTATCTGTACCCAGGGAAACCAGCAAGGCACAGTAGAGGTAAAATGGCCTTCCTTCATCTGAGAGACATAACATTTTCATACATTTGGAAGAAATGGGGAAGAAACACTTTTCCGGGTTTGGGTTGGGTTGGGTTTTTTTTATAGAAAAATATCTGGAAATTTGGTGGAAAACATGACATATTTAATTTTAAATATTTCTCATATAAAGTCACTTGTTACTGTATAAAATATTCTATGTATTTGTTATTCTCAGTGTCTACATTTGATTTAGACAATGTTTTGTGGATTGAGTGAATTCAAATTGAAAACTGTTTAATTTCTGTTATAGCTTAATTCTAAATAATATAACATATTGTTATTTTTATCTGTTTACTATGAATGTTAACATTGAAAACAGGAAAAAATACTAATTAAAAGAGAAAAATAATCCACACTGTATTTAAACAAACAACATTTTGTACTGTGACTTTTGTTTTCTACTCCTTAACAAGATACAAAAAGCACTGTTTCCTTTCCTTTCCTTTCCTTTCCTTTCCTTTTTAACGAAGCTGAAAAAAGCAGGTAGGATTGGGGAGGGAGACGAGATTCTGAATATACATTACGCCATCTGAAACACTGTGTAATCAGTCTCCATTTTTGAACCATAACTCTTAATAATTTCTATTTTTTCTGATTTTTTTTTTTTAGCATTTTATCTTTTTCATGGACTTCTACAAACTGAAGGTTTCCCTATATTGAGGCAAGCTGTATTATTTTACCTGTCAATTTAGTGCTTGATTTGTTGTAAGCATTTCCAAATACAGGCCAACTTCTTTTATATGGTAACTATTTTATATGTCAGTTAAAATAAAACTATTAGGAAAGATTTCTTTTTCTCAATCTTTCAGGAAAATAAAAGGGAAAAGGCCCTCAGGAAATGTCTCTGCTCCTACCTCCATTTGTAAAGTGAACACTTGGAAGAACTTGTTTAAAAATACCTGAAGCCTCCAAATTATCAGTCTGATATGTAACTCCATCAGTTTTCATAAAAACATCTCCAGAACCAGTAGTACTGCTCAGCCAATAATGGAAGCTAAGTTCTGACAAACTGAGGCCCTCCTTTCTGGTGGTTCATCTATCCGGAGAGAATGTGCAATCTGTTCCTAAAGCTGGGCTGAGCAACTCATAGCCCACCACTGTGTGGACAGAACACCCAGCACCTGGAGATTATGCTGCTAACATTTAGTGGCAAGATTGTATATTTTAAGCTGCCTCTGATTTCCTCCCCACCCAGCCACCCACTAGGAAGCAAACCATTCCCACCCTTGAAACCTCCCCAGAAGTCCTCCAAAATGGCCTGAAATTACAAAAAATTAACCATATCAACAGCGTGATTTTCAGATTTTTGGTAGGACTGGAAGCAGTTTGCCTCCCAGAGGACTCTCACTCACATTTAACACATCTATTAAATCTCACCGCAGTGATATCCCTGAAGCACCAGCCCTTAGTAGCTTGCTCATCCCTGTCCTATGGAAGGTGGTCCAGAAGCCAAGGATGTTCCTATTTCCAGCTGGGTAGGAGCTCTGATAACCTTTACAACAACTGCCTAGGTATAGGGCTGCCTTTGAAGAATAGATCAAAAATTTAAATTAGTCCCAAATGCAACTGCCAGGTTACTAAATGAAACTAATTATAAGGTCTTTAAAGTATTTCAAGGTATTTATAGCTCAAAACAGAACCCAGAAACAAGCAACTGGTACAGATTAGGCAAAAACAGAACCATATGCTCTGGCCTAGTCCTGTTGGTCATCAGAGAGCAACCTTTTGCACTAGCTAAATGTTTTTTTAGGGCAGTCCCACACCAAGCGTGTTATAGTTATCTAAAGCTCTTGTTGGCCTTGTAGCAGAATCTCTTGAACCCTGCAGGCAGAGTAGATTTGTATGATGTGCATCAACGCTTGCTTCTGCCACAAACAGCAGAATGTTTTCATACAAAACAATATTTAAGATTAAGAAAAAAATCACATAATAAAAGACAGGCCAATGACAACAAGGTCGACTTCATTATCCTCCTCTGCCATGAAAAGCAATGGAAAGGTAAAGATGGAACACTTTGCCATGCATAGCAATTATTCGGCTTGATTACCTCCTGCCCAGCAGCACGGCATATACACTTGCAGAGGTTACATTCAATGTTGATAGATCTAGAAATGCTGGGTATTGCTGTTCCCTTTCCAGCTGCATCTAGTGGAAGCTATTTGCCAGCAATCTAATTTTTTCCCTGCAATTTGAAGCAATGTAGCATAATATTTATTTCTCAAAAAGAAAGAAAAAGGAAATGAAATGCAGCTATTTTATTAGCATTATGAACAAAGCACTTTCCATTTGAAACCTAACTTGTATAAACAACTAGAAACCATTGGGCCTTTATCTGCTATTATGCTCAATATTGTTGGTTATAGTTTATATTTTTCGTAATACATTGAGTATCTTGAATGTTTTCATTTTCTTTTTGCCCAAACAAATGAACTTACTGGAGCCACGATCATATTGGAGAAGAAACCAAATGGCTGAAAGTGTAGAAATGTAACAACATACTCTTCTGTCCTGGTATATCACAGTGTGGCAATTTCTGTTTCCATTTAAACATGAATTAATATTTTATAACCCACTTTACCTCATGGACTGAGGACAAATTGTGTATTGATATAGTCTTTATTTACCAGGGACAGTTCTTTCTGTGGTTCCTATCTGTAGTAAATCAGTATCCCTCCCCCACTTTTTTTTTTTCTATTATGGAGGGAATATTAAAAATTGGTTACTGTGGATTGCAAGGTTGCACCCCAAAGTCTCTACAACATCCCCCAACATGTAATCGTCCAGGCTTCCCAAAATGGCTCAGAACAGAGGCAGTTTTTTGCATCCAAAATATCCCAAGTTACATTAATCTGTGCTCCAAAGCACCATAATGGAGTTGGCTTAAATCTGGTCTTTAGCGTGCAACTTCTGAGAGTAATTCCTATTTAATTCAGTGGGACTTATTTCCAAAGGAATATGCCTAGGTTGAAGCTGTAAAGTCTTACAAAACCAAAAACCAACTAACCAATCCCAAAGCATTACAGGTAGTCCTCACTTAGCCTCATTTATCAACTGTTTGCAGTTACGACAGTTATGAAAAAGTAATTTTGTGATTAATCCTCACATTTACAACCTTCGCAAAGGTCTGTAAAGCAAAGGAAAGCTGAAGGAAGATCATAAGCACAGTCACAGTTTCACTTAGCAACCACTTTGCTTAAAGATTGAGTTGCCGGTCCCAATTGTGGTCACTAAAGGAAGACTACCTGTAACAGCTTTGCATTTATGAATATGTGTAGGATTCATGGAAATCTTAGGGCATGACCATTCTCCTCCCTCACCTCAATTTTCTTTATGAAAATCAGAAGCCTAAATAATTTGATCAAGAGATCAGAAGATGGTTTAAAGGAAAAATTTGCAGATGTATCTAAAGAGGTGGTAGATTTCAAACCTGAAAGAGAAAGTCCAAAGAAGAGGTGTGGATCATCCCATCCATGCTCCAAGACTAGTCTCTACATAGCCTTGACTGTGAAGTGTGCATGCCATTAAAAAAAACACATGTGAGCATATAGAGCTATACATTTAAGCTGCTAGATTTGGGGGTGTACACTTAATGTTCCTTAAGGGAGAGCATTGAATCCTACTGTTCCTGTTGATTGCACCACGAAAAAAGTTGGTAGTGCAATTCTAAGCATGACTATGCAGAAATTTAGTCCACTGAATTCAGTGAGACTTACTCCCAAGTGCAGACAGCACCATCTACCTCTCCAGAAGTTGCTCTGATTCCTACATTCCTCAACATTGGCCATGCTGGTTGAGGCTATTGGGAGTTTTAGTTCAGTAACATTTAAAAGGCTATGGGTTCCTCATTTTTGCACAAGGTAGCCTATGATAAATAATCAGATAATTATCTTCCTCCAGTTTGTCTAATCTTTAACCTTTGATTCAACTTTGATTCAACTGCTATCATGCAAGAGTGTACATAGCGCCCTACAGATATTTAAGACAATACATCTGCCAGAAGTCTTAGCCAGTATAGCTGCTGGCTAGTGATTGGAAATTGTAGAATTTGTATTTCCAATTATCTGGAGGGCACCAGATTTTAAAATGGTGGTTTAGGACCACTATTTCAGACTTGCAGCTCCTCTGCTTAAGACTTTGCACAGTCCTCTCAGATATCATGTGTGAACTCCAGCTGAAGTTTTAATTCAAATGAGAAGTCCCTGGAGTTTTCAGATGCATCTATTGGCAGCTGAGGGAATTACTCCCTATCAGTATATCATACTTGAAGCCAATTGCACAGTTTAAAGCTTGATTGCAGAATTTAAAACTATCAGGAATAGACATTCCCAAATGATTCCTGGCACTTCACAATCGGTGGCACAAGGCGCAACAAAGCAATATGCTAACATCAGACCAGAATACTGCCTATTTCAAATGACACTCCAGTCTTACTAGCAGCAGCAGGCAAGCAATGCTATGGAAATTCAGTTAATTGCAGCTTTGTCATTTGCCAGTCTTCTGTTAGTCCGCAATGATTTCATTTTAGTAGTTGACTTCTGTGACCTACTTTACAACGTGCATTTTTGCAGGTGGAATTTTAAAGTGATGGGAACACATGATGTAATTTGGTCACGTACACAATTTGGAGTTTTCCAGCATTCCAGGAATAAAACAGAGAGTGATTTATATATAACGGAAACCAGGGCCTTTATATTTTGGAGTGTTGATGGGAAGCAGCATCATAAGTCATTATGATTTTAAGAAAAAAATTGCACATAAAGGTCCTTGTAAGTTTTCCCAGAGTTCTTGCATTTGTACTAGCCAAAACAACTGAATTAGTAATTCTGTCTTAATGAATCTATTTTACCAAGCCATTGGGTAGAAATATGGCATTTATTTTTGGTCCTTTGGATATTGTTTGACTTTGTTCTGCTGGCTTGGAGTAATTGGACTTGACATTCAGAGAGTTAAGGGTCCCCTTCCGCTTCTTTTAAAAGAATTGATCTTCAGAACAACTTGCAAATCCGTCCCAAACTAAGAACTGAGATCCATGTGTTGAAGAGCTTCATGCATAGTTCAAAAGATTTCCCACTGAACTAAACCCAAGCAACTAAAGTGATGGGAAGGTGTTATATCTGTGGCTAAAGCCTTCACTTAGAAGTGGTATTCACCACCCACACGTTGGCATTATATGTTTCCCTTCTCATCTTAAAATGGTGTCTGGCAGGATATTTTATAAACGAATCACTGAAAGATTACAGTTCCACCAGAAGATGCTTCAGATGTTTTTGCTAACCATTTCCATTAAACAGATAAACTAGAGGAAATAATCTGGTTAAAAAAACTAACTAAACTAAAAGCTGAGAAGCTAGGATCTCATGCATAGTTATTGGATTTCCTAAACTAACATGCAATTTTATATTCAAAGGGGCTTATTCCCAAATGAACATCGACAAAATTGCCGCCCTGGTTTGGTAATTCTTTGAACATTTTCAAAGCAACATGGAACACATTCTTTTTGAAAACACCACTGAAGGCTGCCATTGCTAGTGTTGCAAACATAACTGCTAACTGCCATATATTGGCTTTTTGCTTTAATAGCCTTTTAACCAACTTTCTTAATGGACTGAATACAATTTAGATATAGAACTTGGCTAAAACGTAGCTTCAATTGGCTATTAAAATTTAAGAGCCAACTTAGATAGCTAATTACAAAAAAGAAGAGGAAGGAAGAGAGAGCTATGGTGATAATGCTAAGCAGAGTAAGTAATAGCAAATGACAGTCTGTCTAGTCTTATTCTCAAGAGGAGATAAAACTTTTAACTGAGAAGTCAACCAGACAATACACAACCTTCTCCCCCACCCGCCCATCCTCCGCCAATTCTAATTGTATTATTGGTGTTATGGCATGTCAAATCTGGCAGGTCATTCAAACTTGGTTTAGGAAATCATTTTAGCTTATCACTTAAAGGAGGCAGCACAAAGTGAATATGAATTTATTATATACAAACACTAAATTGTGTTTGTGTGCATGTGTGTGTGTGTGTGTGCATGCAAAATTACTCAGTTTGTATCTCACCATATATCTGTATGTATTTATCTCTCTATTTTAATAATTGTTAAGAGTCAATACAAGTGAAGGAAATACAACTATAAAGCAAGCAGGTTTGAATGTGGTTAAAAAAATCAAGAAGAAACAAAACTATGCCTATAATTAAATTGGATTCTCCCTGCAGATATTTTAGATTAGAGGGAGTAGGGGAGTAAACAAGGATCTGCTGAATGCTTGCCACTAAAAGAACTGTTGAACGATTCATTATCAATACTCTCATTACACCATCAGTTGAAGAGCAAACTAGCTCTCCCGTGAACATTTCTCATGTATGGTGACCACTATGAAAACGGACAAGGAAAAAATCCCAAGTATGTAGCGTTGTCTTTAATATTCCCTGACTCAAGTGTCTCCCTGCTGTGCCTGTAAATGTCAGTCCAGTTTTTTCATGGCTGCGTGCACAGATTAGAAACAGCAGGAGAGCTTGGGAATATGACTACAATACCGGTAAGGACTCTTGTCTTCATGGCAGTGCTCAAGTAATTCTTGGAATGCAGGACCCTGCTGTTTTCTAATATTTACACACAACTGGAGTCATCAAGAGCAGTAAATGCGGGCTATAAGGAAAGCTCTTTCTTTGTGTAAGGGACTTTGCATTCAAATCAGGACTCCCAAGAGCTGCCACCCCTTCTCCCCCCCATCTCAAAAACACAGGTTTATTGCAATATTTTTAAAACTTGTCATATGCTTTTCCACTCTCTCCTTGCTTCTTTAAAGCATCAGAATTCCTAGGAAACACATTTGCTTGGTCTTGGAGCTTCTCTGTGGGTAGACAACCTTCCTGGTCTTTACCTTCAAAATCATATTCCCCTGGATCTCTCTTATATCCCAAAATTCCCTTATGATTTCCATTCATCTAGTTCTAATACATTTTCCCATCCAACTGCCTTCTGTTCCTTAAAATTATTTATGAGTTTTTCCCTTGCTAATCCATAGGCTTAGAACTGCCTCCCAGGGCCTCTGTGCATCTATTTCTCTTCTACCAACCCATTGCTCAAATCTCAAATTTTCAAGTAAGCATTGGGAAAACTGATATCCTATTCCAGTTAAGCCAAAGTATATAAGTTTGAACTAATGCATTCTTCCTGTTTATCTGCCTCCAGTCAATTTTTGATTTGGTTGTTTCTTTTTATTAGTTTTTTAGACTATAAAAAACTTAGTATAGGTTTGACCCAAATGCCATGTCATAGACTGTGATTAGACACACATACACATGCCACCAACAATATATAATTAAATATTCAAGATTTATTTTACACAGACATTATTTCATTTTTATTCAAGTTTATAGAAATTGACTGAATGCAAGAATGTGCAAAAAAATGCCATTTAAACACTTTGAAACTTTTGTTAATGATACTAAACTATACATTCTATACATAAGATTTAAAATCTTTACTTTTCCAAGCCAGCACTATATTGCAAGAGTCTACTGTTTAAATACACATACAAAAGGGGGGAAAGCCAATTGCTACTACAATAAGGTAAAATCTAAAAGAAAAAAATCACTACTCAGTGCAAGTAGGAAACTCATATTCTGTTTTGTTTTGTTTTTTTTACTTCTGAAATCTCTTCCTTGGTTTCAAGTTTTTCTTGGTTTTGGCGAGATCTTCTGTAATTTGGGTTTGGTGGCTCCCATCTCTATAGTTATTATGAATAAAGACAATTTCATTATTAAAAAGATGGTTCACAGAAAATCTGAATGTAATCAAACCACTTTGTATGACTAAGTTAAAAAAATGAAATCCGCAAGAATTTACTAACACTTTACAATCCGTATCAAATTCAGGACACTACTGACTCTCATATAATGTATAGTAGTAAAGTTCACAGAAATGGTTTCCCAAGCCACACAAACTATATTTGATTGTGCCTCCTGGAGCAAATGAATTTCTCCACTACTTTTGCACCAGTTGGTTTACATTCTTATCCAATCGCATATATACCTTTGGTTTTTCTCCAGCATCCTTTTTAAATTTAAGTAACGCAAATGATAATCTGTTATTTTAAAGCAGGGTGTTGGAAATCTTCGCCTAAAGAAATTTGTTAAAACTATCACAAAATAAAATTGCCTCTTGGTATGCACTTAAAACTAAAATTGAATCCCAACATTATTTGAGGTATGTTGTTACAGTGCCATCCTCCTGAGAGGCACTCACGAGACTACGGTTCCAGCAAAAGGTGTCAGCAACTAGAGAGGACCAATTTCTTAATATCCTATATAATATGTGCTTCTGCCCACATTCCAAGGAAATTATGGAAGTTTTTATACAATGTTTATTGTACTGCCCTATTTCTGCATGTGGAAAATTTTTGGACCCCCTTTTGATAGAAAAATCATTTTGGCCTGAGTCATATAAAATTGAATATTTAATGAATTTAGACAAGGAGACAATGCTATGGAGGTTAGCAAGCTTTGCATGGGCTGCTGCTAAGCAGAGAGATGATTGTAAAAAAAGTTCCTAATATTTCTTCATTATTTTATCTGATGTAATAATAATGTTTAATATTCTTACTGATTTTTGCACATTTTAACGTATTTTATTAATGTTTGGCCACTTTTATGTAGGTTTTATCTTATCTGTTATGACCGGCAATCAAAACAATAAACATATTGAATTGAAGTTAATATTTGATTGGAACAGTGAACTGGCAACCTATCGGCAGTAAATATCTAGCCAACTTTCTCTGGCTCCAACAAAATAAAGTTCTTGAAGGGACAAATAATCTCGAGGAAAAAATGATTATGAAGACAGAAACAAGTGGAGTTGCTCATCCTCACCTCCTGACTTTCCTTGCTCATACTCAAGTTTTAAGTCTTACATCCAGCAACTGATGTGGAAAATGAAGTACACAGTTGTGCTTTCAGTCTGATTGCCCAAATGGAAGCATAGGGAACATTTGTCTATAGCCACAACAACAAGAGTGTGCTTCCCATGCATCCACGTAAACTACCAGCCTTGAAATTGAGAGGAAGATACACATACTGAAAGAAATATAATCCAGCTTGAAGCAATGTTGAAATATTTCAGTTTAATTCTCTATCCTTACATGAACTCTGCATCTAGTCAGAAGTATCTAGTTTTCCATGTACAGTATGTTACTGATGTTAAGTAAATAGAAAAACATACATTTTACTTGTAGCTAAGGTAGGGAGATTTTTCTTAAATGTGACTTTAAAGAATTTGAGGTACATTCTTAACACATACATAAAGCCACTATTTTCCAGATCTCTAATAGGAAATTGGATTAAAGGGCTGATTCAGAAAATACATTAATGAGCACTAATAATGCTTGTATTTTCTCAGTATCTAACTCATTTTAACAATCACTAAAATTCACAGGCCTCTCATCTTGCCTGCTATGAGATCTGTGTTTCATATGTAATTCCAGAATATAATCAGACTCTCCTAAATTAGAACCATGTTCAAATAACACCTCTGCAGTTTCCTTATATGCCTGTGACCAAAACCATTAGACAGTTATTCCTCAGGTGGGCTTTGAGGATGTAATAATGCCTTGATAATATATGGCCCAAGATTGACTATTAAGATCGAGCAAAGGAGGACTGATGGGGTGCATCCAGGGTGTGATAAATTTCTCATTACACTAGGGGTAATTTCCATGTCTTGAAAGAAACAGTGGTATAGCCCCTCCTAAAATGAACTTCCATCTAAAAGTATTTTAGAACTATCCACCCAAATGTGGTGGATTTGACTGCTGAGCTGACTCTCTGGGACTGGAGTAGGAGGCACTTTTCTTCACTGATTGCACTCTTAGCTATGATCAACTCCAGAGGATGGCTTTCAGGTGTTTCCACTTGGCCTCATGACTGCTAAACCGTGGGATGCCACAGTGATCCATTTGGTCATCCTTGTTGTTCAACATCTTTATGAAACAACTCAATGAGTTCACTGGGGTCTGGGACTAAGTACCACCAGTATGTTAACACCCAGTCAGGTAAAACAATGCAGGTGCTGGATACCCTAATGAGCCAGTGGATGGCCAGTAAACTGATGATGAATCCTAAGAAGACACTGAATTGACTAGGAGTAGGATTCTGCTCTCAAATTCTGAATGAGTTTGCACTCTCCCTGAAGGAGAACGTATGCAGCTTTGCTATACTAGTGCAGAACACAGCTGCCACATAGACATTATATAATGCTGAACCTAAAATGATTGCACTGCCTGCCTAATACGAGAGCCAGTTTGGCTAAGTGGTCCAGGTGCTGGCCTAGAAACCAGGAGACTGAGAGTGCTAGGCCTCCCTTAGCATGAAAACTGGCTGAGTGACTTTGGGCCAGTCACTCTCTCTCAGCCCAACCTCACAGGGATATTATGGGGAGGCAGGAATATTAGGTATGTTCACCGCCTTGACTTATATATAAAAAAGGCAGGATAAAAATCTAATAACAACATGTTAGCAGTCAGACGTTACTAATTTTACTACAGGTAGTCCTCAGGTAATTGGGACTGGAACTTCCACTGCTAAGCAATGAGGCTGTGAAGCACGACACCATGTGACTGCATTGCTTAGTGACAGCAATCCCCGCAGTCCCAGTTGCTGTCATTAACTGAATCCCATCCAGTTGTTATGTGAGGACCCACACTGATCCAAGCCATTCCAGCTTGGTCCCTCCCAGCCCCGACCTCAGTAAGATAAGCGACTGCCTCCTCTTCAACTCCATCCCCCCATCTCTGCCCTTTGGGCAGCCCTGTGCCTGCCGCCACTATGAGCCCTGTCCTCCACTGACCTTGCCGCGCTGCATTCCACTGGCCCTGCGCTCTGCTGGCCCTGCCACCCTCAACTGACCTTCGCCATCTTCTTTCTCCCACTGTTGATGAGGCGCACCTTGCCTGGCTCCTCGTGAGGCAGCTGCTGACCACACCAGGACTTCTTCCCGAGGCCACACATGGCCTTGTCCATGTGTCCACGGGTCCACTGGTGATTTGGACACGGCCATATGCTTTCAAATTGCGTGCAGCCCTTGTCCAGTTTGAAAGCCTCGCGAGAAGGCTGCATGCAACTTGGACAAGAGCATGCATAGGCTCAGGAAGAAGGTCTGGTGCGGCCAACAGCTGCCTCGTGAAGGGCCAGGCTAGGTGCACCTCGTCAGCAGCAGGAAGACAGTGAAGGCCACCTGGGGGCAGCAGGGGCAGCAGAACACAGGGTGGCAGGGCCGGCGTGTAAGGCGGCCAAAAGGGCAGAGATAGGCTGGTGGGGGAGTTAAAGCACCCCTGTGGCTGCGTGGGCAGGCTGCCGAGTACCCAAATTTTGATCGCATGACTGCAGGGGTGCTGAAATGGCCATAACTTCAGGGAGTGGCTATAACTACCATTTATTCAGCACTGCCGTAACTTTGAATGGTCACTGAACAAATGGTTGTTAAGTGAGGACTACCTGTAAGGATATTCAATGCCTTTGAGTGATTAGTACTGATACTTGAAAGAGCATATCTCCCGGTATTTAAATGCTCAAATGTTAAGACCTGGAGGAAGAGTGATAGTAGTGGTGGGTATGTAATGCCCTTCCCCTTGAGGCCAGGTTCATGCTGACATATTCTGCCTTTCAATATCATTTGGCATAACTTGGCTTTAGTTATTTAACTTGGATTACTATTTTTCCTTGCTTCCTTATAGATTGTAACTTACCACAAGATCCTCTGAATAGCAGGTTGGCTATGAATGTTTTAAATAAATAAAAATAAAAATGCCAGTAATATTTGTTATCCAAAGCAGTACAACTTCATTTTGTGAAGCCAACTCAGTCAGATCAAAGAAGCAATACAATTCAAGATCAGCCTTAACTCAAGAAAGCAGGACACTCTGCTTCAACATCTTTAACAGAAACATTGAAGTAGGCTGGAACTGCCGATCCAAATGTCTTCTGGGCATGAAAACCTTTGTAGGCCTTTGAAGTGGTTGTTTTGATGTATACCAGGTGCCACTACATTTCACAGAACTGCCTCGAAAGGGCGCCTTGATTGAGGTTTCTTTCGAAGCGAAACAATCCTTTGATGCTTTGCACAGTCCTAACTTGGAAATGATACCATCTGCCACAGGGCCTTTTGGAGACAAGCTATAACTCACAGGCAGCAAATGTGTGAGGTCCAAACTAATTCCTGGCATTTCCTGCTAAAAGAACTGGCAAGCCTTCCTTGCAGTAGTCCTGCTGATGTGCATCTGCTGGTCATAAACTACAGATTATGCCAAAACACTACCAAGATTTTATAGTTTATCTGGATAACTCCCTTTTCTTAACATAACTGCACTCACTTTTGCAAATGACTTCTGTTGCTGCTGCTAGCCTCTGGCTGCAACCTGCTGTGATGAATTGGTCATGGGGAGTCAGCACTTCCTGACAGTGAATTGGACAAGATAGGTGAGGATAAAAATGAAAACAGAAAGGAAAATAAATGGTGGGAAAAGGGGCAGGGAACCACCGCCAACAACTTTCATCAACTAACTGTCATCAGTTTTATATGATGAGCAATAAATATATTTCGCATTTGCTGCTGGCAGATAGCTGACAATCTTTCTTTTTCCAAGTTACCCAACAAAGTGGTCACGGAATTTAAACATCTTTGAATTTTTCTACAGTGATAGATCAATGACAAATTCTAATAAGAATGTTTGACTTACTGGGTGATGCATGTTTTCTTTTTTTGGTATTTTTCACACCATCAACAGCTATTTCGGCATTGTCCTCATCAGCAGTGGCTGCCTCTGATGCAGCAACTAATTTTCTTTTTGTCTATCGTCCAAATCAAAACAGAAAAATGCACACAGACAAGTTAAACAACAAATGATAATGCCACACATAAAACTGCTAACCATATTTCTCTATCAAAGTTTCCTATCCTCTGAGTAATTAACTCAAAAAGCTTTTAACAGAAAAAGCATTTTATCTTAGGTATGCTATGATTTTCAATATCTTATTTTGTACAGTTCTTGCATGAATCCATTTTAGTCTGTTCAGCAACAAGACTGTAGTTTACAGTAATCAGATACAATCTGCAAATAATGCAACAGCACATGAGCGTGGGTTACTTCCAGACAATATTTCTTATAAATGCATTACAAAATTTACTTCTTGCATTGCCTAAGCAGTTTGCTTTCTATTTTGAAATTTTATTTTAAAGTTGCTAATGTTCAAGACTGTGGAAGTATACTTGATTTGTACAGCTTGTAGACACTCTCAGCTAAGGTTGCCCGAGAAATTCAGCCTTTTACAAACATTTCTGTAGGAATTTAGGTATCTGCTATATTTCACATTGTTTCAGAATAGTGAAATGTAGTGCTAAGACAATGCATATTTCAGTATTATTTTGAAATTATTTTAAAAAGAATAGAGATTAATATATAATTAGTGCAGAATTATGGGAAATCATACAAAAATCACAACAACTGGAAATATTCATTTCTTAATATTTAAGATTAAAATTTAAGCTACAGCTTATGAACCCTGAAAAGTTGAATTTCAAGCAGCCACCGTTGTCAGCCTCCCTTCCTTAACCTCTGGACCCAGTTATAGTAACCTAAATTACATTTAAATAAAAGACATACTGATTTTTAATACAGTTTGAAAGTATTCCAATTAGAAAAGAATATAAATAAAATGCTGATTGTTACTGGGATTCATTTATTTATTTTAGAAGAGATTTCTAAAAGCTTTCAGCCTTATTTGGTTAAAATGTTGCTGTTATTCCCTTACAGCAAGAACTGCTTCTCAACCAGAGATGCATCAGGTTATACCCATTATAAATGCTGCACAGAGGACAACATATTTTAAAAGAAACTGGAACTATGTATATTTTCCCCTCTTTTTTTTACTATGAATGTTAAGAAGCCAGAATGTTTTTCCAAGGCTCATATCTTAGCCTACCAGCATAAAAATAATTGCTAAACTTCCACTCACTTTTTTGGTAAGTTTGATAAAAGTGTATCCATACTGAAATAGCTGCTGAAGTGGTTACAAGCTTATATAGCTGATGAGAAAAGGGGAGAGTGCATTACATCTTTCCAAAGTGTTGCTTCATGATTACCATCTAAACCCTGCTGGGCTGAACAGATTGGTTCGATAATTACATACAATAACTGCAGTGGGCAGGTAACCCTCAGCTGGCACAGGGCAGCTCCCCTGTGAGAACTTCCATATGCAAGCTGCACTGATGGAGTGCATTAGGTACATCTTTCTTGCCAGTGCACAGGCCCGATTAACACCAACCAAAACTCCAAGGTTAGCATGTCAGCAGATTTGTGATGCATTAGGCAGGAATAAACACAGACACTTTTGTTCGTTCTGACCAAAATTAAGAAGGAATATTTCACCACTGTATTGCTTTTGTACACAGGATACAAATGCATTCTTCCTGGCTAAATGGAATAGAGTTGTGCTTTTTTAAAGACTTATTGTAAAAGCAGCTGCCCAATACTTTCCACACCCAAAAACTGTTTCCAAGCTCATTACAACAAACGGCACATTCTTAATCTTGATGCAGATGAGTTACATGGCAAGAGAAGTCATGTATCATTCTGACAGAGACAACACTCAAGCCTGATGCAGGATGCACAGCAAACTATGAATCACTAATTCATATTTATTTCAGTTCAAATGTTTTCTAGCTGTTATCAAATGTCATCAATGGGCTCATCACTAAGCATATCCCATGGCTTGAGTAGTTTACAGGCTCAATAATGGATGTTTTCACTGCACGAAAATGAGGGTAACTTCTCTTTTGGCAGAAGTTAACTGAACAAACATAAATGTTACAGTAACATCATCCATTTCATATGAAAGTGAATTAAATTTAAGCCTAGTAGGGAATGCTCTCTCATTAATAAATCCCAGAACTAGAATCACTTAAAATGTACAACAGAGGAGATGAATAACTCCCTGTGTAACCAATTTCAATTAGCTGGGCAGCAACTGTTTCTACTCTTTCACAATTTACTAGCCATTATGATATGGCATCATATATCCTCAACAGAATCTGGTTTTGAGGTTCAACTTGAAATAGATTCTTAGCCAATATTGAAACTGAGAAATGTATTGTGCAATCCTATGCATAATTTAAAAATGTCACTACTGGAGTTTATTCCTTAGCAGGTATGTATAGGACTGCAGCTGTATACAGATGAGAAATATAATGTTCCACAGGAACTTGTTTTTGGAAGAAAGGATAGTTCATCTTATACTTGTCTGAGGACTAAGGAATATGGTAATCTACCCAATCCCTTATTGAGTTCAGAGCATGAGTATCCTTTAAGCTTATACCCTTCTACCCTTTTCTTCAAATCTAGCTATTGTTTGTTTAGAACCAACTAGTTTGAAAAATGATGCTATGTACATAAAGCTTACATAAGATCTTCTCCAAAAATGGAAGGGAAGGGAAGAGACATTTGTTCAGGTGAGAAAAAGAGTGTGTAAACAAACCAGGGAACTGTTGTGCAAGTCTTTATGGGTTCACAATAGATTTAAGGAGCAAACCCTTGGAGTCGTCAGAATAGTCAAAATAATTATTTCTAATGAAGCGCTACAAGTCTTATCAGTCCTTTTTATCTACCTTTGTAATCGCCTGCCTCATTTGAAGAGGAGCATTCATGTTACCCAAGGTAGGTTTTTACTATTTCAGCATCATTGTAAAGAGAGTTAAGTTTTATATATTAGGAACTTATTCTTCAGAATCCTATCCTATTTCTATTAATCTGAGTCTCTTTTCCAATTATAAACTAGACAAATGTTTCAAGATTAGGATTTTTCTTCTGCAAAGCACAATTAAACTGACACAGTAGAAACAGAAACCTCAATTCTGAGCTATACACAAAATCTATCAAGTTGGACCTTGGAACCATATTAAGACAACCATTTCTATTTCTTCACTTCACATGCTAACCAAAAATACAGAGAGTCAAAAGTGTAAAGTAAGGATAGGAAGCAAGCTGCAAGTTCCTTGGGATGCTTAAGAGGGCTCATGTTACCAGCTAGATCCTTTGTAATTCAAATTTTCGTTTGAAAAAGAAATTCTATTCATTTAATTGCAGAACTGCAATCCCATTAGGCTCACAAGGTACTCCTTGCTTTCTAACACCATTAACAAAAACAGGGATTATCATCACTTTACATCTATACTTTGCCAACTTCTAGTTTATTTTCTGCCTTCATCGAAAATGCAGCTTTTTAGATGTTAATGTTCTTCATAACTTGGGAGCAGAATTCTTGAAAGATGTGACTATATACCATCTACACAACCTGATTCTTTTTTAAAAAAAAATCCTTCTTTCAGCATCCTATTAACCAAACCATAAGAGCTCGTTACTGGGACAAAGTGCCTACTTGATATTGCTGCTCTTATCATGAAATACACTTCCCCAAAAGTTTCATTTTCTATCTGTATAATGGTGAACTTCATGGTTGAGTGGGATGTGAACCCTAGTTCCCTAGATATTAGAAAAGCATTCTGAACTTACAGAAAGCTTAAGTTATGGGTGTGTATGTATATGTATGTATGTATGTATGTATGTATGTATTTCCTACTGGATAAACTGTCATAACAAATAGGTGAGTTCCAGCTAGATTCAATCAAACCAATGGAAACATTCAAGAGAGAATAGAGCTGAGTCATTAATAAATTAATTGGTTAAATTAACAAAGTTTGGATGTTTCACTGAACTGTGTATCAGAATATTTTTTGAAAGATTATCAACACTGAGGGTTATCTATGAACATATGTTTAAATTCAGAATTTTTTTTAATGAGATTTCTTCATTCGGCACAAAGGACTGGGGAAGAATGTTGACCAACACCTATAATTTAATTCACTTACAAGAAAAGATCAATTCTATTATCAAAACTAGCAAGAACAATTATTCACCACAATTTATAGTTTCAATTAATTAAACATTAATTGGCTAACAATCTATATCATTAAAAACAAAGGAAATGAGAAGTCACAAGCCAAGATTAATTCTTGGCAGATGTAGGCATTTTGAAAAGCCAACACTGATTCAGCCCAGGGCTAAATATGCTAGTTTACACTGAAGACAAAATCATGGGATATGCTCTGAGCAGCTAGCAACATAATTTAAGTATTTTGTAGAAAATTGGCAGAATCACATGACAGGAATAACATAGCAGTGCAACATCATAATATTCAACATACAGCTCTAATATGCATAATCACAGCAACTCAGGCCAATGAGGTTGCATATTCAATTATACATTCAATATTTTAATACATTTTTTAGAAATATTCAACTCTTCCACTGTTGTTCAATTTATGCTAATCAAACCTATTTACTTCTTGAAATATTGTTCCATATATGTGTGTGTATATGTATCACAGCTTCTTATTTCCTTTTTATTTCATGTCACCTTTAAATTTTCTGTTAAGGCATACTTAAATTGAATGATTAAGAATCCAATGATTATGCAGATAGGTTACATCAGGCACAATTTTGAGTATATTAGTGAGCATCATGGCCCATGATCCTTATGACAAGCTTTTGTGATACAACTACACTACTAGTAAGGAAATTGCTTCGTGAGTTTACACAGAAGCATTTTTCATTCCAAATAATTTCATATTAAATAATAAAAATCATTTAATGACATCTATGTTAATAAACATATTTACTGTAGATCTCCCTCTCTATGAATAATAAAAACTAATAAATTGGCCAAGTACTAGCCATCAGGCTGATATATATTTAAAGTAGATGAAATTTTACTTGGGGCATTAAATCAGTGTTTTTAATGCCTTAATTTTAAAAATAATGACCTATATTCATTGTGCAGCAGTATTTTATCTATCTGATGTGACCAAAAAGATATTATACAAAGAGATTTATCATTTCAAGAGTGTCCAGTATTTACAAACTCAAAATCAGTTACATTATTTTATCACTGTCCATGAAGCATATTATATTTAATAATTAGACTGATCAATTAATCCTGATATCCAGTACAAAATACATGGCTAAAATGTTAATATGTAAAATGTATGGATATCACTATCAAATCATTTGAAAGCTTAGTTTAAATGCAATCATTTGAAGATTTTATTGTAATTTCTATTTCTCAGCAATGATAACTAAACAACTAATTACCCACACAATTAGATACTGCACACAAATTACATGCACTATGCTGTGTTATATTTAATAGTTTTAGGGCAAATGTTTTTTTTTAATATTCAAAAAAGTCCTTTTACATATTTTTATGTAAAGAAAAGAGAAGAGAATTCTTAAGAAAATTTTGTGACAAGTAGTCTTGCTGAGTGGGATGGTATTTCAAAAGCAGCTTATGATATGGTATAGAGCTCTCCCAAAATTTAAAATAATAGAAGCAAAGAAGAACCTCAGAGACTTGTGCAACCTCTCAACCACACTTGAACTAGTTCTTTGGATTGCAGGCAGCCACAGGAAAATTAAACAAGCCTTTGGCACAGCCAAATCTCATGCATATGTTTTTTCTTTCCCTTTCCAGTCCCGATTTAACCTATGTGATACCCATTTCCAACACCATTCATTCTTATTTCAACTGAAAACAAGAGACATTAAATACAAATCTGAATTAAAAAGACCTTAAGCTCAGGCTTTGCTGGAACATCACCATTCAGTGAAACTTCAAAATCCAGTATTCCATCATCTTTGTGACCAATGTCCTGCAGACCTTGAAGAAATATTTCTCGTAACTCCTGATATGGTGGTTTTTCAGTATAGGACAGAGCCATCACTTTTTCCATATACCTGGCTACTTCATCTAAAGGGAGCAATTAAAAGTCCAAGTTAATTGAATTATATTCTAATGTGCCAATATAGTGATACAGTATCTATAAGATACTACTACACAGTCATAGCTCTTATCCAAATATGATAATAAAAACATTTTCTTCTCTGCTCATAGAAACTACTTTGTGTCTGGAAACAAAATCTATAAAATACATAAAGATCTGCTTGGGATACTCAGTGTAATAGGTTAGATCCAGGTAAATACCACAGAAGAGCCAAGAAGGAGAGCTTTCCTGACAATTCCACATCTTTAGAAAAAAAATTGGAGTGGATGGGTCCATCAAGTAAGGAGGGCATCTTCTCCCATATTTGTCAGGATCCAACCTAGAATACAGACCTGAGCCAGTCACTTAGGCTTTCTAGTCTCGTTTTATTCAGGAATATTTCAATTTCAGAGAAATAATCTTAAATTCCATAGTAGACATAAAATGTGAATTTGGTTTACAGGTGCAATATACACATTAGGAAGACCTAGTATGACTGGAGAATCTGGATAAAGACATCCCACCGTTAACAATTTCTTCCTTAATTTTTTGACAACACCTGAAAATGAAAATAATTACAGTAGCATAAATAACTAAAGTAAACCTTAAAACAGAACTATATTTAATGGTAGTTGATATACTTTTAAAAATAAACAAGGTCAGCAAATAGATTTAAAGAGGAATTTTCAATAAATTTAGTCAGATTTTTTTATTGATCTTTTTTTTCTGAAAAGAAAATTATTTCCTAACAACCAAATGATCTTTACTCAATTTCATGAGATTTAGTTTCATTTATGACTCTTCTCTGTGCAATAAGAAAACCTGCAAACTCATAGATCACCATGGCATCAGAGTGCTGGTGAAACAGACACTGTTGGCAGATTCTGTTGCTTTTCCTTTCTACTTTCTCTAAAACCTCAAATAAAGTATATTGCAAAGGAGGTGAGAAAAAGTATGTTTCCAGGATGTTCTGTATCATCCACAAATATTAGGCATGTTTTTGTTTTTTTAAATTCTTCTTGTCAAATGCAACTTCTTTGGACAATTTATTCAAATACTCCCAAAAAAGACATTGGTCAATTTTGTTTCAGCGGATTCCTCAATTTCTTCTTTCTTTACATTAAGCAAATACATTCATTTGATGAACTAATTTAATCTGACTCTTCCTACCTGGTTTATCTTCTTTAGTGAAACATTTACTCATGAATCCTGAAATGTTATCTGTATTCCTAAGAGAAGAAAGAGGATGCCAAATTATGTTTAACAGATCAATAGTTTTTTGCTAGATTTTGACCCCTTTCATATCTATAATACATATATACACACAACCACACATACATTAATGACAGCAGTAATGAAGCTATCCTAGCTTTTTAAAATTATATTTCACTATTGAATATGCTACAGTCATCCTGCTATGAATATTGTTAGTAACATGGACTGAAAACATTCTGAGAATTAAAATGTTAGAAGTATAGAAATGCTGTTTTATTATGTTTCTGATGGGAATGTTAGGGAAGTCAGTATCTAATATGACATCTTGTTTTGGATAAATAGAACAATGATTAGCAAACTAAGATGACATTGGCATTTGGCTTTATGGAGACTATATGTGGAAGACTGCACAATAGGTTAAGAAAGCTAGGACCATGTTCACTTGTCATGTTTCTAGCTGTCAAAGGAATACTGTTTATTTAAGGCCTACTGGATTCAGCAGTTAGTAAAAATAGCATATACTTAATAAACAATTATACTTCTGTTCATATTAGAATTCTGTTGCAAACTGGTGTAAAATAAGCATTGGAGAGTGAGGACAGCAAAAAGCATATACCACGTAAGAAAATACAATAATTTTCAGCATTAAGACTTTATGGTATTTCTAGTTTTATTGTTTCTGGCTTTATCTCAGACCACAGTATTGTACTGATTTTTGAAACAGTACAAAAATCAGTTGTGTGCGGGTAATATATAATATTATCCCTAAATATTGTGTGCAGGTAATATAATAATAATATCCCTAAATTTCAATAGCAAGTGTAATATCAACTATGGAAAATTCTGTTGTACCAATTCAACGTGTATTCTTTTGTTTGTTTACCTCTTCTTTTTCCTTCACGTTAGGCATTTTTGTCCCTTCTTGTAAGACTCAGCTCTACCCTCAATCATAAAGGCTCACTGGCTGACTTCGGGTCAATTGCTCCTTCTGAGATCAACCTATCCCAGTTATAGGGAGTTGTTGTTATAGGAAAATGAATAGAAGACTATGTACACCATCTTCAGTTCCAGAAGGAAAGGTGGTATATAAATCCAATCAATCAATCAGTATTGGAATTGCAGTACTCTAATATCTAACTGCATAGCTGAAACAAGAATGTCATCCAACTTCTGTCCAATAATTCAATTTCAGTTAAACCTGTCAAGCCTGTCTCACCTTAGCACCTGGATTTGTAAGATGAAAATGTGATACTTAGTCTCACCTAAGCACATATATTTTGAGCAGTTTGAGTACATCCAAGAGTATTGTTGTTGTTGTTAAATATGTTAAATTTACCTGATTTTTGACTCTTTGACATAATCTGGATTTTTCAGATTATCTTCCCAAGGCAGTTTACCACTAAGCCAGCAGATCATACAATAACCCAAAATTTCCAAGTCACCACGCCTTGATGGAGCTAAATAAAAAAAAAAAAGTGCTAAATTCATAATGAAGACAAAAATTGATAGTTATAAAAAGTGTCATTAAAGAACAAAAGGAATAATTAACTTAATACCACTAGGCCTCTTAAAGATGATTAAGAGGGTTTCATTTAGGAAAAGATGTCAAGTATATTGCACTGTATTATTAGTTACAGGCCTATAAAGACAGAACATTCAGTATGGATTATAATTTCAGTTTCACTAAAATGAAGAGTCCCAGATTGCCATAACAGTATCTCTGGCTGTAGATTTAAGACCACAGGGAAAAGTAGTCCAGTATGTAAAAAATGAAATTTGTAATGGAGTGAAAGATGATTGAGGCTTTGACTGAAAGCTATCGAAGTTACGTAAGAGCTTACAGTGTTAATGTCTAGTAGTACATTTTTCTTCTAATGCAGATCCCATGCTGTATCATGAATCAAACACATTCTTAAGAGGCCATCCTATATCATGAATCAGAGGCCATCGTAAAAGGCTATCCTTGGACCCAACAATGTTGACCAACTTTTGTACAGTCTCCAACCTTCCCTTTTTAGACAAGGTTGTTGAGAGGGTGGCTGGCGCTCAGCCACAGAGGGACCTGGATGAAGTGGATTATCTAGGCCTTTTCAATCTGGGTTCAAACCTAGGTACAGTCCTGAGATAGCATTGGCCGCACTTGGGGATGACCTTTGGAGGGCTTTGGACAGATGTGGTACAATCATGGATCTCTTGGCAGTTTTCGATACCATCAACCATCGTATCCTTCTGGACTGGCTCTGGGAATTGGGAGCGGGAGGCACTATTTTGTAGTGATTTTCCACCTTTCTCCATTGCTGGTTCTAGTCAGTGTTGTGGGGGGAGACAGGTTGAGCCCTGGGCCCCTGCAGCATAGGGTGTCTCAGGTCTCTCACCACTCTTCTTTAACATCTACATGAAACTACTGGGTGTGGTCATTCAGTGGGGTGCAAGAAACTGCAACTGTCCATGGGAAACTGCAACCATCATAAATGCAAGCCAGTTACCAAGCACCCAAATCGTAATCACGTAACCACAGAGGTGCTGCGATGGCCAGAACTTTGAGGACCAGTCATAAGTACCACTCATTCAGCACTGTCGCAACTTTGAATGGTCGCTGAACAAGTGGTCAGTAAGCAAGGACTATCTGTACTCTATTATTCACTGTTTTGCCCCTCCATCTATGTATTTTTAGATGTAAGTAGAATTATTTAGGTCAATAATTCAACTTTGTTACCTTATATTTGTCAGAAGAAGGAATACACATAAAAACAAAAAACAAAAACAATCTTACCCACTCCCTTGTGTGCGTCAATACTAGTAAACTCAAGGGTTCCATCATGACACCGTTTGGGGTTTTCTTTGTATTCCTTGTGATTGCCTTCTGGAGAGTATCGAAAAGCAAGACCATAATCTACCAAGTATACCTATGTAAATGTCAAGCACAACAAATTTAACTTAATCCAAGAATTAAAAACAACCGTATCCAAAATTGTCCTTTATTTATATAATACTGACAAGTTCTCATTATATTGTTATTGTCAGGAAATTACATTCAAATGTAAGCGTGCATTCTCTTTTAGTTCAAGGATTCTTCCTAATATTAAAAGCCTAATCATTCATTCCATATACTCCAATAAAAGCAAAACATTATATTATTAAATTTAACAGGACACCCAAACACACTAAAGTAAATCTACCTGCAATCCAATAACATTAATCTAATATTGGTGCTAAAAGAACCACGTAGTAAAATATTACCTGCAACCTGGCTTAAAATTAACCAGTTCCTGATTGAACAGATGTAGAACAAATTGTCTCAGGGGCGTAGATGGTGATTCTAAACATCGTATTACCAGCACAAACCTAATTCAGAATTATTTTTAATAACCAAGGCTCAATATAACAGTGAATGCTTTCAATTCCCACCTGAAGCCTCATGCTGCTTTTACCACCAGTCCCTATTTCATTTACATCTAAGACTCACAAACTGTTACAGAAACTGAAAAGTCAGTACCAGCCTTATCCTCTTTCCTTTCCAATTTAAAGTGCTGGCTATAAAGCCCTTCATGGCATAGGAACAGGTTATCTGAGGGACCACCTATCTCCCATGGTTTCTGCCCATCCAGTAAGATTCGACAGGGTTGGTGCCCCCTCACTCAAACAACTCCATCAATCAGGACCCAGGAAGTGTGCCTTCTCTGCTGCAGTGCCTGCCCTCCGGAGTGATATCCCCTGAGAGATTTGTGTAGCTCCCACCCTGATATTTTGAAAGGCTTAAAAACTTGGCTGTTCTCTGAGGCCTTGGGCTAGGGTGCTCGTGGAGCCTGTTGGTTATGTTTTTATGGGGTGTGGTTGTCTAGACCACAGAATTTTCTCTTTAGTGTTTTCTAGTTTTAAAGTCTAAACCACCTGGAGTCATTCTGGAATCAAATAAGTAAGTAAATTCATTCCCTGGCTCCAAATCTGGATAACTAGAAATTAATATAGGAAGTAAAAAACTAGGGAAGATTCAGTTTGTGCTTACAGAAAAATCTCTTAGACCAGGGGCTGCTAAAATTTCTGGGTTGATGGGCACCCCTGGAATTTACTGAGCATGTTATGGGTACTTACAGAAAAGTTACCATGTAAGAAGGGGTGATGTCTTTTCATCAATCATAAGGTTAGCCAGCCACAAACTACCATTAACCAGGAAGCCATTTCCCCCAGAATTCTGTCTAATGTGCCTATTCTGAGCCTATGGGCAAATTTCTACACAAAACACTAGGTTTTATTCCCACTGGGAATAACTGTCAATGTTTTTGCTTTGCACTATGCCAGCTTCCATTTTACTTTCATTAGAAAAATGTAAAAAATTAAGTCAGATGAACTAAGGGGTTCAGCTAGTGCCAAGACAGATGTCTGTGAAGACACTGATGCCCACATGTAATGATTCAAGTTAATTACACAACACTACTTATACAGCATTATACAATAAAACTGTCCCAGCTTACATACAAATTCAACTTAAGGATAGACTTTGGGAACAGAACTTGTTCTTAGACTGGGGACTACCCGTATAAGAAATAAGTCAATGATCCTGAGAATATTTGCATTTTCAGATATCTTGTAATTAAGATTGGCAAGGTGCCTTTGAAGAGTGAGCTCCTGCTATGAATAATTCCTTGTTTTCAATGCAAATAGTGTCAGTTTAAGCAACTAAAAGTTTGTCTTTAGGGCATGCAATATATGCACTTGTATATGTTGTTTAGTACAGAAATTCTGCTATCCCATTTCAACCCAGTCAATATTTCCCCACTTTGATTTATAAAATTATTTTCATTTTTAGATAATTCTCATCTTCCAAAATAGTGCTCTTTATCTACAATTCATGCAATGTTGATAAAAAACTGTGGACATAAGACAAAAACTTTGACCTCAAGTTTAGAAACAACAACAAAAAATTTAAAGCGAGGGGGAGATGAATCAGTCTCATAATGCCTAAAATAATGTGGTAAACAAATAGACCATTTTATCCAGATGAATCTAGGGGCTGATCTTCTTTTACTGGCATCCCTGCTTGAGTAAAAGCAGTACAGCCATCCAGTGACTCTTGGACTTCTTGCCAAAGGAAGAGACAAAGTGACTCTCTCAATGGTTCTGTAAATTCATATGGGAGTGTGTAAAGTAAACAAGCAAAAGCACTTGTGGATGAATAAGTTCTATGGATTCATTTTCAAAAACAGATGAACTCCATTAAAAGTACTACAATTCACTTGTTCACCTCAAGAAAAGTACCTGAACCTGGAAATTGTGCATTTGCTAATGATGGCTACTACTACTAAATAATAATAACAACAACAACAATAATAGACAGCTAGAGATATTTCTGTAAACCATTTGATTTGAACTAATATGTTAAGAAATCAGGTTTTCAAGTAACAGAACACTTATGCTTGATGGATTCTTTAAACAAAGGAAATAAAAAATTGACAAAGCAGACAAGCAAACGTAATTCACTGGTGTACTATATAATTTTAAACTTCCACCCCCAAACAGCTATTTGAAATTCATTTTGTATTGCAAGCATTCTCTTGAATATTATTCAGGGCAGAATAGCCAATTTGATCAACTGCCAGCAAAGTGAATAAAAAATGTACAACATTAACTAGATATAAATGTCAAGCAGAAATATTAACACCGTACACATTCATAAAGGCAAGATTTCTGCTGAGGTTCACAGCAGTTCCATTTTCTTTAAAACAATAGGTTAAACACTGAAGGAAGAAAAGACTGAAAGTTACCTGATTTGGAACCTTGTAGCCCAGGAGAAGATTTGAGGCCTTGATGTCTCCATGCACATATTCATGTTCATGAACATATTCCAAAACATCAAGCTAAAAAAGCACAGCACAGAATAATTTCAGAAAAAAACCTTCAACAATATTACATTCATCTAGCAGGGGTCTCTACTTATTATAGATTAGTATTAACATAAAAAAATGTTAACTTACTATTCTCAATCCCAACTGTAACACTGTTTTGTGTGAAAACTGCTTTCCTTGTTCCTCAAATATCTTCTGAAGATCTTTCCCAAGTCTGTCCATCACCATAAATCTATAACTGATTTCAAAAAATAAATTTAAAGTTGAAAGTTGAAATTCAAAACTCTGTAATGTCATATAAAAAATAGTATTCAACTCTTGGGAACTATATAGACATGGAGTTTTCTTAGCAACGACAGCAAACAATGGTTTGTCATTAACTTCTTCCAGGTCTTTTTTGACTTCCCTGTCTAATTTCCATGCCTGGTATTTCTTAATGGTCTCCCATCTACATACTAAGCAGGCTTGACCCTGCTTAGCTTTTAAGATGACAAAGGCTGACTAGGTGCTACCATCTGGCAGTACAATGACATACAAAAGAAACAGAGAAATTTTAAAACTACTGAAAATTACTAAACAACCCCTTCTGTATTTTCTACAAGTTCAGGAAAGTATGCAGGAACAAATGAAATCAGATCAGGAAAGCAATTCAACTAACACTAAACACAAATTTCTGAAGTTTAGCAGAGAAGGGAACAAGTGTGTCTCCTGGTTGAAGGAGATGCAGAATCTGTGCTGCTCTAATTAACTAAACCTCTGTGCCATACTTCTGTGGGACTTAGAGCAGGATCTCATCTAAATAGCCTCCCCTAACTTAGGAAACAATCAAAACACCTGTTTTCACTCACTAAATAACTTGTTATATATATAAAAAAAGTTTTTAATGGAGAGAAAAGAGGTCTTTTCAGTTTCTTTAAACAAATCCTTAATGCCTCACAGCCACCAAACTGCAAGACAAAGAGAAGAGTTACTCTCATTAACATCCCTTTCAATTAGCACATCTCCTGTATGACATTTTCTTAATGGTCTGAATTTGTTTAATGCTGGCCAATTTTTTGTTAGTTTTTTGTTACTCCACTTATCTAGCAAGGTATTTTCGATTATCCCTTTGGCCAAATATTTTTGTAATTTAGTTGGTAGAATCGACTACTACCTATTTACTCTGTTCTGCCTATGGGGTGAAAAGCAAGAGGACAGCAGCTGGTGTTGACTTCCTACTACTTGGTCTGAACACTTTAAACATATCTAGTTTTATTCTGATGGAATAAAGCTAACCTGGAAGATTTCAACATCCTATCTCATATTTCCTGAGAACTACCAAAGACATTCATTAAATTCAAAGAACAGCATAAAATTGCTTAAGATTCACTTAATATTGACCATAGTGCATATTTCCAAGTTCTCCAATAAAATGTATATAAGAATCCCTGTAGATTTAACTTCACACATATGTATTTTTTTCATGTGCCAATTCCTCAATATACTGATCATGATAAAGTTAAATGACAAAGGCCCTCACTTGACATTATTGCTAAGATTCATTTTAAGAAATATTATAGAGTTTGTAAAATAGGAATTAATGGAAGTTAAACTATAAAAAACTTTTATATTCTAAAATAACAAATGGTTTATACCTTTTGCCATTCTTTTGATGCAAGCCAGAACCCCAATACTTTGGTACGCCTAAATATTTCAGTTTGTGAGAAGAAATCCATTTCTTAACTGAAAATAAATAAATTTTCAATATGCAGTTACCATTTTCACTAAGCAACTTGTTACCAAGTAAGATAGAAAACTGTCTATTATTGCTGCCTATTAAATATTAAATAAGACCAAAAGAGGTAGATGTAGATATATTTTTTTAAACAGAGACCCTCTCTCTCACTAAAATTAATGGAATTGAAAAGTTTAGATGGAATGCATTTTCTTTAACGTTTATGCATTTTATCCTTACCATTCCTTCTATATTTTTAGCAATTTAAATACAACAAACTCATTCTGCATGAGCAAAAGGGCAACAAATGTTGTCTTAGCATGTTTAGCATATCATTTAAATACAGTTGCTTATTATTCCCTCCCCATTTTTCAAGCAGCTTCAAACTTCTAGTATTAAAAAAGAACAAGAGTGTTAGATCCAGTTTATAAAAAATGCTTCCAATAAATATCCAATACTGCATCATTATAAAGAAACATAGTTTCTTAAAATAACTATTTGGAATCCTCTATGAATTACAGTAGTAGCTGCTGTAACTCAATAGATAATACGTTACTATATCTTTCTCATATTTTCTTATACTTAAAAATGATTGTTTTATTGAATAAAAGTGAATTATGTTACTTACTTAGTTCTGGTTTAGCAGCTCGCATGTAGAAACTTAACTCAGTAAAGAGTGGTCCATTGTCACTGGGTTCCTTTAAATATCATTTATAAATAAATGCAATGTTTCAAACTTGATTTACTCCTCTCAAGCAAAGATTTTGCTAATACTATAAAACATTCTTCTATTGTCCTATAAAAACTGTTATCTTAATCACTTAATCTTTCTTCCTTGTAATTCAATTTCTTGATGTTTGTTATATAATTGGGAAAAAGATAACTAATTTAAAAATGAAACATTTCTATATATCACAGTAAAAATGTTTATATTAAGATGTATTAATATGGGATCTGAAAACCTAAATAATGTTCAGTTACAGCTGGATAAAGCATTTGAAGGGCCCAAGCAAAGCAACCCATCTAGTACTGAGGCATCAGCCTCCTCCAGAAGGCTTACCACAGTTGTTTTATGAACTTTCCAAGGTTGTACTTCTGCAGGCACTGTGAACAAAGCAAAGCAGCTGTCTATGCACATACATGCAGAGACAACTTGGGAAAGGCTTTGAAGCAGCCACAAAAAACTTTCCAGAGCACTCTCATTTTCAGTATCTGAATAATAATTAATATACTAAATATATTAGCATATAACTTTTCAACAATTTGTGTTGGCTCAGAGAAAATTTATTTGTAAGCCAGTGCCTTTTCTAACATAAATTTGCCTGGTTGTCTCATACCAGGTCAAGCTAGTGGTCTATCTAGCACTGTGCTGTCTATTCTGCCTAGCAACACCTCTCTAGGATCTCAGATAGAGTTCTTCCCAATTAGGGAACGGACTTGGGATCTTGCATAAATTATGGGATATAATAGTTACTTATGACTTCTCCTATACATATAGTAGATGTTTTAATCAGAACAATTCTTAATAGGAAAAAAATAGAGTGTCCTTGGCATGAATGGAAACAAATTTTTGCATAAAGCAACCTGCCATAGAAGTGAATAACATGAAACCTGTTGGTTTACATGGCTTATGCATTTTTTTTCTGATTGTCTCATTTTTTAAATTGGTATCACATTTTAAGTAAACCAAAATAATATAGTGGGTTATATCAAAATCAATAGTTTTACTTGTTTTCACAGAACCATTAAGAGTTTTGGTCATGGACAACCAGTGTGTCCTGGTTATTCAGAGGACCCTGACTTAAGTGACCGTAATCTTGATCCAGGACAGACTTAAATATCTACATATTTAAGCCTATTCTGTATAGCTGGTGTCAAATGTCACCATCTCCAAGAGATACTTTTTTAAGGTGTCTATTCATGTATAAATACAATTTATTACTATATCTAAATTCTAAATTATACCACAAAGTACTAATCTATATATTTATATCAGCAACCTTTTCCACTGCATGTACATCACCAATATGAATCATTATGCATTAATGCTTTTCAATACATTTAACAGTAAAAAAATGTGACATATAGGCTATTTTTACTAACATAATTAGAATTGATTAATAGCAGTTATAACTCCATATTGTATGTAGAAAATAGCCAGAAAAAGGCAAATCCACCTGACACTAACATCAAGCAATAATATTTTCAGCAAACTAGATTGCACTCTATAATTTAGCTTTTTTTAATCAATAGGCTTCCCTCATATCATCAAAGTGTTCAGAATATCAAAATTAGGGGACCGGAAATCGTGATCCTATCTGCTCACTCATCCATACTGGATAATGAGAATATAAAAGGGGGCAATAAAAGGCAGATGAGAGGAAAATGGGCACAGGACGTGGCCCAACTTCTTTGAGGCATCCTGCATGCACTATCACCAGCTATATGGGAAGCGCTGCATGATCTCAATTCCTGCTATTGATCTCAATTCCTGCTATTAATGAATTCATGATCAGAATGATTTTTAATAGTTCAAAGGTTCTGTAGCACACTGCAGCTCCAAATGCCTTAGATGCCCATGCCCACCTTTCTTAGGCCCTGTAATTTTCCAAAGACAAAATTCATGGGGCTACAATGATAACAGGTTCTGCTCCTCTAGCCCAGATGCCTAAAGTAAAATAGCTCATAACTGAAATTAGTTGTAAAATAAAAACCAAAATGTACATTGACTGCCATACAGAAATATACACAAACTATAGGCCTAGATTCCAGATTCAGTCTGTTCCAACTTTACTGAAAATTCATTTCCTATGTAATTTTTGAACACCTCAAAAAAAACAATGTAAAGCACATATGTTATTCCACTATTCAAAACCAAATCCAAGCAATACATAGAAAATTAAACATTATTTCAGCAAGATAACAATGGTATTTGTTATTTTTATTAAAAATGTTGATAGTAGCATAGAAGCTTAAATTAAACTAAAATGTATTTTAATCTTAAACAATTTGTACTATACTGGTTGCCTGAGGATTTTCTCTCTAGAATTTCACAAACCTGTAAGTGGAAAACTCTGCCTTTTCCATTTCATCTTTCAAATGCAGACTATTTCAAAAGAAAGAAATTATTTCCAGAGTTGGTCTGGAGTCAGGCAACACCAACATTGAATGAGTGGATAATTAAATAAACTTACCACTTTTATAACATAGGGTGCATCACTGGTAACTGATTCAGATGAATTAACATCAGCTGTTGAAATATAAGTAGTTTTTATCAATAGGATTGAAAACTGTCTTAATATCTCAGTAGCAATTTTTACATAACCAACAAATATTGAATAACTGGATGAAAGCCAAATACAAGTTCATGAGTATATGTAAGAATATTTTATGGTGGAGCCTTATGTATTCTTTGCACAAGTCCACCTCCATATCACAAATACCCCAACAATAATACAGAGTGATAAATTTTGCATTTAATATTTCAATTTTGCATGTAAATGATCAACATTGCATTCCATTTTTAAAAACTGTAAGAACTAACTTGCCAAACCTGACCACAGTCAATCAAGCACAGTATTCTGCTTCAAGAGCAACCAGCCTGGTACCTCTGAAAAACTTCCAAGGAAAGCCAATTTAAATGTTCCATCAGTGGAACATTCAGTGATATTGGTGGGTGAGCTGAAGCAACAAAGCCCTTCCTAAAGATCAAGAGGATAAGCACCAAGTCCTAATAGGAACATGGCAGCAACATCTATAACAGAGATTTATAATTAGCAGTCAGCCCATAGTCACCTTGCCCCCCGAATCTTATTTGTTTGTTTGTTGCAGCAGACAACAAAGGATGAGGGGGAACTCGTTCTGTTAGAAGAGTCCATCCTACTGACAGCATCACTGGATAAAATACCAACAAAAAGTATTGTGCCACAAACAAAGGCCCAGCATACATAGAACAGCCTCTCTTGTAAGGGGAGCATGAAGGTAATGAAGAAAATCAGGATAAGCCGTAGAATCAGGAACACCCTGAACTGCTTTCTATTCAGTCCACCAGAAGCTGTCACCAACCCTGCACTCCTCTCATCAACCTACCAATCAGCTGAATGGCAAAATCCAAAGAACACTATTAGGGGGAACCCGTTCTGTTAGAAGAGTCCATCCTACTGACAGCATCACTGGATAAAATACCAACAAAAAGTATTGTGCCACAAACAAAGGCCCAGCATACATAGAACAGCCTCTCTTGTAAGGGGAGCATGAAGGTAATGAAGAAAATCAGGATAAGCAGTAGAATCAGGAACACCCTGAACTGCTTTCTATTCAGTCCACCAGAAGCTGTCACCAACCCTGCACTCCTCTCATCAACCTACCAATCAGCTGAATGGCAAAATCCAAAGAACACTATTAGGCCTGTGGCCATCATTTCCACAGCATGTTAACCATGCAGTCTACCGCAACTGCTTGTCAATTGCTGACTAGAGCTGTAGAACCTTGAGGAGTGCTATACAACAGCATAGCAAGCTTCCTACAAATATAATTGTTGAATGGGAAAAAGATAAAGTCTTATCCCCCTTCCTTCTCAAGGTCACTGCTTCTGTATTGCTACAGGAAGCAAAGAAGCTGCGATCTGTAGACTAAATGCTGAGAAAGAAAGAGATGAGGTTCTTCTCCCAGCAACCCTATTAGCTGAGTATGTTCAAACAACAAAATACTTCTTCTCTAGGAAATTATATCCATTTACTATTCACATGGCTTACGCATATGTGTTAAGAATATACATTCTAAAATAAATATATACTGCTTCCTACATTTTAGCAATCTTGGCAATATTCTTCTTACCAAGATACAGACAGCCAAAACCACCTTTGCCTATAACTGGACCAAGCTTCCATTTTTTCTTTAAAAGGTCAGTAAAAACTTCTCCAGGAGGAAATTCTTCTGCAAGTTTCCGTTTTCTTGGACCTTTTTTTCCTGCTGACTTTTTGATATTAGGCATGTTCACTAAAGAAAATTTAAAAAACAAAGTAATTAGTAATAGGATAAATGACTTATTTTTAGATCTATAAGGTCTCTATTGCCTTTTTCCATTTGTCAACATACCCTGTTCTACAAAACATAAGGACTAAAATTAGCACCAAAAAAGTTCTGATCCTAGAACTCTGATGATTTTCAGTACCGAATTCTTCTTCTGGGACAAAATTGATCAAAATACAAACAGTATTATTTTACTTCCTATATGAAGTGCAATAAAGGCTTTGCAGTTTGAAAATAACATATATTCTTACTAATCTCTCTTACCGTAATCATTCATATTCTGGCAAGTAATTACATTTCTGTAAAAGTTAAAAGAGGGGCATGTCCACAGGACCATTACTAAGACGGAGAACTTGTAGCCTTCAATATTAGCTATTCTGGCTACAGCTACTGAGAATTGTAATTCAGCCATACCTAGAGGACCACAGACCACAGATTACCTACCTTGGTATAAGCTATATCACAAAAGTAGTGTTTACTTTCTCTTTTTTCAATGTCTAAAAAAAAAGAAAATCTCACAAATTATACTCTTCTTTTACAACAACTTTTCTTTATTTTGATGTGCCTTTCAATTGAGGCATTTCTCATACAAAGGAGAAATTAGCAAAAACTGTCTTCCCTCATCATTGCTTCCACTTTGCCATTTTTTAGTTGAATCTTTTAAGCTGAGAGTCAGTGATGAGTTTTACCCCTACTATTGCCATTAACATGCAATACCAACTCTTCCAAAGTATGGCTGACAGTCTCAGTTCAATCATATACAATCAGGCAGGCAGATGAGCTTTGCTTTCCAGAATTCATAATGTTTCATACTAGCATTTCTGATAAGTATGAAAAGCAAATTACTCATCATAAATAGCAAGACTTCCTAATATTTGGCAGAATCATTCATCATTCAAAAAGATCAAGTTTTTTTTCTGTTCTAATATTATTCATTGCAATAGTAACCATTCTTACTACTAAAAGAGGGGCTGTGCAACACAGAGGCCTCTTAATGTTGAATTGGTACTTCCACCATCTCTCACCATTAGTTATATTAAATAGGTTGATGAGAGCAAGAATTCAACAACATCTGAAGGGTGCAAACATACATTGCTCAGACTTCATTTTCTCGGCAGAGCCATTTTTTTTTGTCATATCACATTATGTTAAACATTTGCCATTCCGTGCTTCTTTGTGTAACTTTCAACTTCTGTACTGCTTTTGCATTTAATGCCCAAGTTTCACAACTGTATGTCAGCACAGACAGTATACACCAATTAAACAATTTCCTCAGAAATGCAATGGGCTAACCATATTGCACAATGAACAGATCAAAGCAGGACACAACAATCCTTGATTGGATATCAATTGGCATTAAAAAGAAAACCATAAAACACCCAAAGAAATGCTGGAGAAATGATGCAATGCAATTTGAAGGTGTTAACTGTTAAAACCTGTGGTGCACAGGTGAAATTGGAAAGTAGATGAAGAGTCCTTCCTGCAGTGAATTGATTTGGGCTGATGAAGATGATACATTGCCCCAAAAATGTAAGAATTTGTAATAATAATTATAGTCTTAATACAATTTGTTGAATTTATAAGCTGCCTGACTCAGCAACTATGGATGGTTTACAAATTGTTAAAAACATTTAAAACAAGGAACAATACAAAAACACAAAACAACACAAAGCAAAAGAGCAGAGATAGCAGAGGAAACAGACCTTGATGGTAATAAGGAAAAGAAAGGGGCATCAATTGTCCTTATCAAAGGCCTGGGCAAAAAGCCAGATCTTAAGAGCCTTTCGAAATACCAATAAGGTGGGAGCTGTTCAAATCTTGGGAGGAACCTCATTCCAGAGGGCAGGTGCTACTACAGAGAAGGCGCGCTTCTGGGGTCCCAATAGGTGGTATTGATTAATCGATGAAACCCAGAGTGCACCAAGCCTGCCAAATCAAACTGACCTTATCCTTTAGCTAGATAAAGATCTCAACACTGCTTTGAAACTGTTCAACAAAAAGGGAGTATATAACGAACTACATACTCTATTCACTTATTGGTATCTTAAAACAGAAATACCCTACTGTCATAGGATAGTATCACTTAGATGAGATGACATTAACTTGATTCATAAACACTGTAAACCTATTAATGCTTGCTTAGGAGAGTTAACAAAGAAAAAGCAGAAAAGATAGGTGGAACTCCATCTTTCTCCATTAGGTACATAGTCCCTCTTTCCTATGCACATGTCTACATATTTAGGGTGTTATTTTGCTTACCTGAAAATTAACATAATAATGACACTAGGTTACTCATTCTCTTGTGTCTAGAAAAGGTATGCTTCACAGAATTTAAAAAATATATAGGCATCAATAAGTAAAGGTTTTGTATAGCTGGCTAATTGAGTCCTCTTTAGCATCTTTCATGGGTAGAATCCATATAGAAAAAGATAATTGTAGCCCAGACAAATGGCTGTCCAATCTTCTTCACTGATGGAGCACCTACAATTTCAGGTGGCAGGTTGTTCCACTGCTTAACAGCTCTCACAGTCAGGAAATTCCTCCTTATTTCAAATTTGGATGTCTCTCTGTTAGCTTCCACCTTGGCTTAGCATCAGGCGCTATGGAAATAACCCACACCTTCTTCCCTGTGACATCCCTTCAAGTACTGGAAGACCAGCAGATAGCAGTCCACCATGTCTTCTCTTAGCTTTCTCTTCTTTTGCTTGTCTTTTTAAAACAATTCCTATGTTGTTTTAACCACAATATTTAAGCCACCTACAGTTATCTTGAGGTGGCATAAAATAAACCACACTACTGATCCTGTCCCCAACTTCTTGCAGTACCCAAACTACAAGGTTCAACATGATTTTAGTAAAATGATAATAAAAATGGTGTTTCTATAAAACATTCAAGACAGCTTTCATAATTAACTGATATATTTTAATGCTGTATGGGATAATTAATATAATACAAATAGGAAAGAAAAGTCACAGCAGCTTCAAATAAATTCTATGGGCCACTTTATATCACTTGAAAATATCTCTAAAAAGCACATTTTATGTAAACAGGGAAAAATCAGCAATGCAGTAGACATACAGACTTTTTTTGGTGGGGGGATGTTTCAGGACCTAGTTCAGCTTTCACCAATCCTGTATCTTCCAGACACTACCTACAATTCCCTGCATATGTGATAGGAGATATCAGTAGAGCCCTGGTTGTTAGACAGATGGTTCTTAAGATAAATGTTAAGACCCTGAACAGCATGAGGCAGGCTTAAGAGTAAACAAACTTTAGCACCTTTAATAGTTGAATATCACTAGAGAGAGATATTTGGCATTTCTCATACCAAGAAACACTTCTGATCATCATCATTGGTAATAACTAAACTAACAATTATTTAGCTGGTCCATAATAGGGTTATGAGCTTCATTGCTGTTGCCATTATTATTTTTTCTTCTCTCCCACTTTCTTTACAGCTTTTTCCTATTAAATGTTTCCAACCACACTGTTTCTACAGAATGCCCCAATTATTTATGTCCTTCTTCATTTGATGGTTCTCTAATACATCACAAACTGTTACTTATTTCAGCTCCCTTCTGGCAAACAGGCTTGAAAAGAAAAGGACTGCATACCTGAAAATATCAAGATACCTCACTGAACAGAGGACATACCACCTCCCCACCTAAAAAAGGAGGAAAAGTTGGCTTCACTTTTACTTCAGCCAACCTACAGTCAGTCTCTCTGCACCGACCTAAGAATTCTAGCCATCACTGTTGGAAACTAATGGCAGAGTTTGTCACTAACTTCAGGTGGGATTCCCCCCACAACCAGCCCATGCACCCTTGTACTGTAACCCTACTCACATTGATGCCTTTAGCTTCCCCCAAAATGTTTCATGTTGCCCTTTGCATCAAAAGGCTGCCCACCTTGCTTTATTTTAATAAGGGATCACCATTTACAAAACTGGAGAAAACAAAAATGTTTGTGGCAGTTTTTCCCAATCTGGGATCTTCCAACTGTTATACTACCACCTAGCAAAGCTGAGCTAGGGGTCGTGCGAGCTGCACCCAGTTAGGACTAGATCGACTATCAGCCCGCCCAACGAAGTACAGCCAGTAGAAGGATGCGACGAAAGACGCACCAGATCGCGAAAAAACTAACCTATAGCTATTTCAATTATATTGCTAACTCACTATTTTCACACCGACATCCACAGCTAAGGAGGGAAGAAAGGAAACACGCAAGATTCTTCTGTGGCCAACGCCTCCTAAAAAGGGCTCCCAAGCAGCAAGAGGGGCTGTAGGAGGAAAGGGAAAGTAGTAAGATCCGCCTAGGGGGCAAAGAAAATGGGGCACGGCGGGAGCGCATTGCTTGGCCTCCCTAGCTCTCATCCTAGGGGGGAAAGCGATGCAATTCTCGCCCCTCAGAGCCGCAGCGAGAGAGCGCGCTTCAGGGCCATACCTCGTCAGCCAAGCGGACTCTGGTAAAAGAGGTCACACCAGGTCAGAGCTTGAACGCGGCCACCACCAAAACTGAGGTCTTCGCTTCTCACCGGAAATAGGAGAGCGGAAGTTCGGAGTTGCCGCGCAGAGAAAGCTTCCGCTTTCCTATCGGAGCCCGGCGCTGTAATTTTCAAGGCGGAGGGCGGGCTCCGCCGGAGCGCGCCAAAAAGTGGGCGTGGCTTCAGCTTGGCAGCGGGAGCCGTAAGTTCGGCTCCGCTGAGCGCGGGAGCGGCGTCCCGCGTGGCTGGCGAGGAAGAGGTTTTAGGCGCGTCTCTGGAGTTGCCGCCGGCGCGCTCGACCCGAAAGGCTCGGCTTTTAGATAAAACAAGCCGGCTCCTGGGTTTGTTCCAGTGCAAGCTCGAGTGATAACTTCACACTGATTTCATACGTTTATTTCCGTTGTATAGCTTCATCTTACTTTCAGCCCGCGAATTAACTGATTCTTGTTCCTTGGCGTAGTCAGATGTAAATCCCATTATTTTCAGAAGAGTTTGTTCCTGGCAATTTAAACTCTGTTCCTCCATTTTCGCTCTGTATTGCCGCGACCTTAGTTCCCCTTCTTTTTAAATCTGGTGTGTGAACAACGTAACAATAAGCGAAATAAAATGATACTTTACACTAATTAATGAATTCGTTATACCTGGAAGCGTCGTGTACCAATCATTTTCTATTAACGCCAGATTTTTATTAACTGTTCAGAAAAATTGACAGGTGAATTACCCCTGTATTTTTCTTGGTGTTTTAAAGTGGGTTTATTTACTTGTATTCTTAGATTGCATTGTATTTACCTTATTGTTCTGCCCCAGGAATACAGTTTTTTGGTGGGAAGACAGGATGTAGGTTTAACAGTTAAATTATTTTTTTTGAAAATTGCATAGGGTGTTTTTTTTTCAGGATGTAGAACTGAAATATGTTGTCTTTTAACAACCATGATTATGATTGTACTAGGTGAGTCTTGTTAGCGTGTAATATTAGATGTTTCTTTTTTACAAAATATTTTGGGTTAATACTAAATAAGTAATAGGAAGCAATCAATTATCAAGTAACTAAGTTCAGCTCTATCATCTTAAAAAATAAATTCCCTCTTAATTTAATGGGGCTTATTCATAGATGCACAATAGAGTTGCAATCTTATTTTTGAAGTCAACATAGTTTGCAACAAATTTAGCTTTCCTAAATACAGACTCCTATTAAGGAAAAAGTTCCAATGGGCATAGTGGGCCTTTTTTGTAAGTAAATATGCTTAGAAGACATGCTTTTTGCTATCAGCTGGCTAAATATACGCTTCAGGATACTGCATCTTCAAAATATCTAGTGCTAAGATGAGAGTTGTTATGAACTTTCAGTTACATTTCACAGTAAAGTGATATGTCAATGCACAAGATACTGCTTTAGTGTCATCCAGCAAAGCTGGTCCTGAATTAGTTTACTGAAAAACAATTTTAAAAATCCTGCTGTTGCAATACCCCATTTCTGCAATTTATATCAAAAGGTGCCTACATGTAATTTCTATAAGACCCTAACAAATGTTTATATTTAAACTTGAAGATATCCTCTAAATAGCCTTGGTGCAAAAACTATGAAAAAATCTCCAGAGCTAAGGAGCTTCTGTGTGTGGAGGCAAGATTAAGTAGGAAAATTATTTTATGTGCATCTCTCTCCAATATGAAACCAGCAAGGTACAGTAGACAGAGGTTTAAAATACTGTATTATGGATATTAGCTTGGACATTTGTACTGTTAATTTTATAATTTTGTCTTTGTACTTTCATGCTGTCCAGAGTCCTTTGGGATCAGGGCTGGTTATAAATACTGTTAACAAATAAGTGAAATAAATGTGGCTTAGCATAATATAGGAAACCAGATGCCGTGGCTGCATTTGCACAACACTCTTGATCTGGCTAAAATGGAATTGAGTAGTTTCTAGTTCAATATGTTGTAGGAAACCTAATCTTAGTCTTACTATATTGTATAAACCATGCCATCACATTGAGCTGTAATATGATTTGCTTATAGAGTATAGCGTATTATGTAAACACAGCACTTCTAATTTTATGGATAGACACCATCTTTTAATCACCTGAGGCTGAAGACACACAGAAACAAAACAGCTAAGTTGTTTACAGAAGGGGCCATGAGTAACTCTGGGTGAAGAGCGTTCCACAATGTGGAGACTACCATGGAGAAAGCTTGCTGCCTTAGTCCAGTCCCCATATACTCTCTCAGGGATGAGAATGGTCCTTGGTTTACTGAGTAGCCAAGGAAATGAAGCACTTAGAGCAGTGTTGTCCAAACTTGGCCACTTTAAGATGAGTGGACTTCAACTCCCAGAATTCCCCAGCCAGCATGGGAGTTGAAGTCCACTCATCTTAAAGTGGCCAAGTTTGGACAACACTGACTTAGAGTGATGGCGGCAGAATGTCTTCCTCAAGAAACACAGAGAAAAGCCTTTCTGTTGCTGCCCCCTTCTTTGGAACAGCATTCTATCTGAGATTAGATTCATTCCCACCCTGTTTGTTTTTCTGAAAGTCATTGAAACCTGGGTTTTCCAGAGAGACTTGGGAATATACTAGTGATGAGGGGAAAGTCTTTTGGTATGGGTTTGTATGTTGTGGTTGTTTCTTAGTGTACTGTTGTATTACTGCTATTACATTTTATAACGGTACCTGGGATGGACCATTATAATTGGTTCTCCACCCTTTCAGAGGTCCAGGTTATTCATTATCTGCAATTTGATGAGGGAGTGAACTGACCATGGCAAAAGAATGATCATAATGTCCTTCATTTTCAGGTCCTTTGCTTCTGCTCTGAAGTAAAGACCAGATCTTCCCACATGAGTTGAGACACTATTACTTATTATAAGCCCATCGTTGCTTTGGGAGCCGTAAACACACAAGCTACACTGGATCCCTCCTCCATGGCAAGGAGGTTGAAACCACTGAAAACTAGAAGTCTTGGGAACTCAAATACTAGCCCTGAATTGAGAATCAGGACTCATGGAGGCCTGTTAGGAGGCAGCTAGGCAGCAGCCATAGCTTGTCTGAACAGCCCTGTTTCATGCACAAATACACATATCCAATTATCTCCTGTGCAGTACTCTCTACAACTGCTAAAGTCTCATGCACCATCATAACAATCTCTTCTCCCCAGCCTTGGTGTTACAGGAACTGAAACCCAGCTAAGCATATTTCTGATAAGGCTACATCCCCATTGCTGCCCACCCAGTTCTCAGTAAGACATTCCAGGTCTCCACATTCTTTCATCACTATTTCACGGATGCCAATAAGCTATGGTTTATTGAATTAAGCACAGTTGGGTAGGTTGTTCAACATAGTAAACTGTAAGTCACAATGCCTGAATTCCTACAACAGAAAAACATACTAGGTACAAAATTCCAATAAAATTAGTTCACACCTTAACAAATCCAGTAAAGCCAATATTTACAACTTAAATCAACAAAAATATCCATATCTATTTAAAGAAATACTTTATGATATTGTAGAGTGCATGTGCAATCATAATTAATATAAAATAAATGCAATCTGAAAACTACCAAAATTAATGATACAGTGGTAGATAAAATAACCAAACCCTGCACTAACCTCCTCATTAAATAAAAAGATCTTGAAACACCTTTTAAAGGCCATCAAACCTTCACAGAGGTGAGGAGGGAGCTGATTCCACATCACAGGGCCAGTTCCCTAAAAGCCCAGAGCTGGAGACCCCAATCCTGGAATCAGAAACAGAAGAGTCTGTGCAGAAGAATATGTAGGAAGCAATAAGGACAGACACTGGAGGTGTTACAACCAGAGGGCAATAAATATAACGACCAGTAGCTTAAACTGGGAGCCATTAAAGAGTCCTGGGAAGTAACAAAACAGGAGAATAATGTTGAAGGTCCAGAACAACCCTATTCTAGATTAGAGTCGGGTAATGAAGAAAGGAATCAGCAACATCTGCCGGAAAACTACCGATAAAGCCACATACCTTATTCAAGTTGAAGTGATGAGAAGACATCCAAGACAAAATTCTAATAAGACATTCCTTCACAGTTGACCATGCATTATCATAAGGACCACAAAAACCAAAGACCTGAGTATCATCAGTACAACACTGAACTGAAAACCCTGATCATGAATTAGGGCACTCATGAAAGACTATAAAGGGTAACAAAATAGGATCCAAGACTGATCCCTGCAGGCCACTCTTAAAAGGGGAAATTCCTGGGACTGTAGTCTGCCATACAGTACTGCAAAAAGGCAAGTCAACAAAAAGCAAACAAACCCTTGAACTAGTTAAGTGCTCAGCTAGTGATGCTCCAGGACCACAACCTTTGTTTCTATGCACGTTTATACAAGCAGGGAAGAAACAGGGCAATTGCTGTCGTATATTTACAACATTTTACAATGGCACTAGTCCAAATCACATTTTCCTTCTGATACCAGAAGATGAATGATTCCATTCAAAAGTATCAACTGGATGTTCTTTTTTAAGTATTACAAGTTTAGAAATTGGTTTGAAATAACCATGTGCATGAAATGGAAAACGTATATTGTTCTGAAGATATTACAAACACTTTCTCTTTTAGAAGTTCTGCCAAAACATTCCAGATGGGATTGCAGTTTGTCAGAACTGTTTTCAGCCAAAATAAAATCCATGGGGGTTTTATGGAGTGAGTAGTCGATGTATCGCACCCCTCTTTCTCCCTCCTCCGTACAGCCTCTGCGCTAGCTTGCATACCAGTCTTCCCATTGCTTGCTTTAGGCCTCTCTCCCTCTCTCCCATCAAAACCCTTGCCTTAAACAGCAGCACATCCAATCAGCCCCCTCTGTCCCCTTATCTTCCCAGGGCTTTCCTTCTCCTACCTCAAGAAAAGAAGTGCCAGCTAAAAGGAAATGGGAACAGGAAGGCTGGAAGATTGGGGATGGTATTTCTGATTAGAAATTCCATGTTTATAGCAAAAGCCATCTATGTTGGTGGCTAAGTTGGCTTTAAGCACAGCAAGTCCAACAGACACACCCTCTAGGTGAAGTTGGTGAAATGAATCCAAATTAAAGGGTGGAGGAGTGACTTTGGAAGGTGTTTTGCTTGCTTTGGTTACTGCTCCAGATTTGCCTTGATTACTTTGGTTTCTTATTCTCTTATCTGCCCCATCATTAGTCATTTCCTCTAATCATCTTGAAAAAGGCACCCACATGTATCTTCTACAGTCCCACACAAGCAATACAGACACGCTGTGGAAGTACAAACGAGTTGTTTATTATCAAATATTTCATGAATCCCATTACATATGAAAGAATTATTATCTATCCCAGTGCAGCAAAAACACTTTTTTCTTATAATGGAATTTTTTCTCTGGAAATTTATTTTGGTATTAAAAGGTTCCACTTCATACTATCTACAGTTCAATCAGTGATCTAAAAGGCACTAACATGCTTTGAACAAGATACATAAAATGCTTTTATTGCAAATGCTTTGCTATATCTACCAATTTTGTCACTGACTGGTTTTCATGTAAGGCAGTCCTAGAAGCTGCCCATGTTGTATAAAATCACAAGACGGTGTTTGATCTCCAGCCAGTGATTAAAACACATTATGAAGGTTTCAAAAACTTCTTGGGGCCATTAGTATACCTCTACACATCACTATATTAATGCAAGCAGTATTCTTTATACAAACTATTTTTTAAAAAAATCATGTACTACCTGTTAGAGCCAACAGGATATAAGGCTCTTGAATGGACTGAATTTGGCTTATGGTGCTAAAGTTTTGCTGGTCAAAGACTGATTCCTTGAGATAATTAGGACTAGCACAATACAGCGAGGAGGTTCGTTTTTTTAATCTTTGTATAATAAACATTACTTTAGCCACTTAAGAGGCCCAAAAAACCTGCATCCTTGTAATTATTCTTTAAATGATCAAATTATTTTTGAGTTAATCATTCATCTGTAACTCTACTTGAAGAACGGAATGTATTTGCCTTGATTTCAATGCAAGAAAGCTTCTCAGACATTCAACATTTGGAATATTGAGAACACGGCAACCATTCCGTACATAGGCAAGCAACTGTGGAGGGGGCTGACCACTTCACAAAATGGCTGCCACCAGACCATAAAAAAATTACTGCCCCAAAATGTTACCTGCTAACCACTACCTATCATCTTTGTTTAGCTTTTCCCTCATTTCCCAGCAAAGCAGTGGGCTATAGCTATGCTTCATTTTTGACTGGAGCCCTATGCTATTCTTGGAAATGAAGTGAATACTAAAGCCTGGTGTTTTGCTTTCAGTATGCTGCACTCTCACTTTTTTAATATGCCAAGGAAAGAATTTATAAGGTTGTTGGTATCCCGGGCTTCCACATTGAGAGTCTAAGATTAAAGTATTTCTCTCCAAGTTATCTTTCTTTTTTGTCTTGTTTCTATTTACCCATTTGGACTTGGTAGCTAGAGTTGCAGTGAAAATGTGACAACAGCCAGCCACCTCCAGCAACACATGCTTGTGGCCTCCCAGTTTTAGAGGAACTAAAACCTCACAGCTTGAATGTGTCACAACTGGATGTCTAACCACATAAAAAACATCCATGTGGGTGCATCCTATTGAAATCTTTGAAAAACAGACTGGCCTGGGACAAACACCAATACTTTGCTTTCCCCTACCCTCAAGTATAGCCTGCAGGTAATCTTGTGTTATTCTATTTTCACCCATAATAATTTATATCACATGTAAATAAAGTATTCTTACTTAATGCTCATTTCATTGAATTCCTGATTCTCTAATTACCAGATTTGTTTCTTGGCGTCTTTATTTTTTTCTTTTTCAGATAAACATGAAACCTCTGCAAGGCTCCTCCACAGGTGTCCTACTAGTATGTGTGCACAGGTTATCCAAACTCAGAAACTTAAAGTACAAGCTCACTCAGATACACACATGCTTAGTTAATCACCACTGACATCCTCTCATTCATTCCAGGAGAACACCAAGGGTTTAATCACATGCGCTATTGTAATCAACCTGCCAATCACATCATGAAATGTTTCATTTTTTTTGACAGAATTACAATACAGTCCCCCCCATCCCAACCCATCTAAAACACCAAGATGAAAAGATTGATATTGCGTTACAAAAATGAGAACTGACAAAAAAAATGATGCTTCCCTTCAGAAATGCTAAGATGATTGGGAAGTATCAGCATCTTTGCCCTATAAATGGGTGGCACTGCAAAGATTACCAAGAACTTTATGTATCCCATTTAGCTCAATAGGAAGCAGTTGTATTCCTAGCCAAGCCATTGGCCCATCTTGTTCGAGATTTGCCTAGATTGATTGTCTGATCATAGCTCTCCAGGGTTCTAGAAAAAAAATATGTTTGTGTTCTGACTGGAAATACAAAATCCCCTGAAGCCCAAACATGTGCTCTATCACTGACATGCAACCCGTTCTTCAAAAATCCCTTTCTAGACACTAAAGTGACTGCCTCTTATATACTTTCCTCATTTTCCAGTCAGTTGAGGTTAGCCTTGTAGAGCACACCAAGCCAAAGGGACCACAACACTTGAAGTGATGTAAGGGGAAAACAGTACTTGAGAATGTGCTCAGAGGTTGCATTTGTGATGTGAGGGAGGTGAGTAAAGAGCAATATCATTTGTTCCTGCCCTCAAAGCCTGGTTGCTGACCTGTTCTGGCAATGGGGCAACCAGGCACTGCGAATAAGCTCAAAGTAACACCAGTTACTGTTCTAACCTCAGCTGACTGGAAAATGATGAAATGGTATACCACTAGTCTTGAAAGCAAACAAACAAACAAAAAACAGAAGGAGAAGTAGGAAGCTCTAGGAAAGAAAAAAAATTAAAATTAATTCTGCCAAGTCTCAAACTAGCTCTGTTCTATTTACAGTTAATGTGTTCTAGGTTTTCGGCCCCCAGGGTCAGGAGAGATGACATCTTTGACTCTGGACAGTGTAGCAGAATGGGGTGGAATAAGTTTAGCCTGACGTCATGGCTAGGAAAAAGAACAACTTGTAAAGGTTAGCCTAGAAGGGGGAAGCCTAAGAAGATAAGGGGAATTAAACAATAGGCAGGGTGGCCTGTTCTCTCACCAAAGAGAAACTATTTCCGAGCAAGAAAGAGGTGGAAAAGAAAGCACAAGGCTCTTCCTTCCTCTCCGCATCACATCGTCCAGCCAGGGTTCCCCTCCCTGCTGCAGTAAACGAGAGAGGCAGCTGGGGATGCAAGGGAATCGGGAATATCAGTCAGCAGTGCTCCAGCAATGGAGGGAAAGAGGCTGTAAATCACCAGTGAATCAAGTGGGAGAGGGTCCGACCTAAGAAGCGAAGAGGAGAGTGGACAGGATCAGGGGGGCCGGATGAGGGAGATCTGACCCAGAAGGGAAGATCAAGCAGCCAGGCAAAGGTGGGATGTAATACATCCCCACTGTTGCCTTGTGCTTTTGGGGATAGGGTAGGGGTATTGTTTGTTTGTTTGTTTAAAATGTACTGCACCTTTCAGGAGACTGTCAATCTGTTACATATCTGGGTGTATGAAAGAAGTTCTAGTTTCTCAGAAGTCCAGCTCAGGATGGGTTCTGCGTTAAAGCAGCAGCTACAATGCTAAGCTATAAACTATAGTTTGCCAACTGCCCTGATTTAGTTAACACAACAGCTAAGCTTAATATAATTCAGTTGTTTTTGGCTGTGAGAACAGCTTTAAAATGTGCTTTCTTTAAATGTGGGCCTTAGGAATTTTGGATCTTGCTGTGCCTCTAGCTCTGAGCAACTGAAAAGTGTGTGTGTAATTATTATTCTGCTATTTTTAACGTTGTTTTGAAATCAGACACGAATACACACACACACCCAGGGAGTGGGCTGGGAAGAAATATATAAATTAAATCAAGATTTTACTTCCTGTTAAAATCTGAAATGCATTCTTTAGTAAGGAATTCTTGGTTCAGGATACCAACTATTAATAGCTTCTGAAAGGATCTCAAGAATGATTAGGATATCCCTGAGATCACAAACCACAAGGGGTACAATAGAATTCACATCCAAAACAAGGATTTGCATGCCAGGATTTTTGTTGGTGTTTGTGTATTTGAATAGTGAAATTTATGGTCCAGGATCTTTTTACATATTTACGTATGCCCTACACTTCACAATACATGAAAAAATATAGAAGCAAAAAACTGTTGACACAGCTATCCATCTGTCAATGAAAAGATTGCTTCCCCTGTTAGCAAAATAAAAATAAACATAAATTACTACATTACATACTACACTACACTTTTCAGAGGAGTAGATCTTTTCCTCCTTTGATAGGGCAATGGGTCGCAGCAGAACCAAGCTAGTAATAGGAAGACGTTACTACAATCTGATGACCATTTTGGTGGCTTCCAGGAAATAATTTTGTCATCCCACTCCAGATTTCTCTGTAGACAGATGTCCCCTCTCACACCAGCAACTGTGCTTGTTGGCACTCCAGCCATTCCCCACAAAAGAGGCTGGGCACTGAACAGACTGGAGATTGATGTCCAGCCTCTTTTTTGAAGGAAGATATTTGTCCTGTTTACATGTTATTTGCAGAAGCGGGTCGTATTCTCTTCTGGAATATTCCAGGTCTTTTCTAAAATGTTCAGCTTTCTTTTTTCTTGAAAGTAAATATCCAGCCCTTTTTAATTAGATTAAAAAAGAGATTTAAGGAAGAAGATGCAAAGAGAATTATTCACCAGATTATGCTATAGGAAATAATATTTGTTCCCTTTAGAACTTTCTAACTGATTGATGAGGTATTACCTGCAATGACAAATAATTACTTAGGCACATGGTTCTTATTTATTCATTTTATTAAGTTGTAATAAATTAAGATGACTCAGGGTAGACTTTCTTTTGGTTGGATTCAAACTTAGTTATGCTTAGAGTAAATTCACTGAAATCAGTGGATCTTCTATTAGTCACAACCAGATCCCACTGATTTACCTGAGTTCACTCTAAACCTGGATCTATTAAATCACAAAGAATGTATGCCAACCAGGAATGCATGTGATCCAGAAAATGAAGATGAATGGTTAGCTAATCACATCCAATTACTATATCCCTAGTAGGGCCTGTAGAAGTGGACTTCAGACACCAATCCCACTAAACAGAAAGAAGCAAGCATTTTGAAATAGTGCAGTATTATTATATTATCTCCTAGAAAACAGGATGAATACCAGATGAATGTATGCAAATTTCATCTCCTTTTCTACGCAGCAAGTGGAAGCTAAGCCATAAACTAAGGTTTTCAAACCACAGTGCTTGGGTTCACACACATGAAGGCCGAGCACATTATGTCTGATGTACAAATTAATGCACTGAGACATTTAAAGTTCTTCAGTAAGTGCACTTTGACAATTCATGTGCTTGTCGTATACTATAATTGTTCATTTAGGGGTATTATAAATAAATTTCACATTCCTGTGGTTTTTAAGGCTCACTTTGAATACAAGGATAGCATTAGGGCCTCGGAAGTAGGTGAGTAAGTGAGAGGGCTTAGTGTCATCCCAGAAGAGCAAGATAATTCTCATGCCTTTCCTTTTTTGGAACCTAACATACAATATGGCTGTGAACCAAGTACCAGGATCATGGGCAAATGCACTTCCCCCACTTCTATGGCAAGACAAATGGAGCTGCAAGAGGAATCAGAATCCATTACATTCCCAATGACATCATCGTTGGGAGACATGATGATATCCGCATTGCCCCAATATTGACTTGCAATGAACTGAACTATTTTCTGGGGCTTTTTTGGGGGGGAGTTAGTGTGATCTTCCAAGCCTGATCTAAAATCTAATTGGAGGAGGTAGCCCGATTGCTATAGATTAAGATACCCAGTTCTTCCACAAGTGTGGAATGAGGTACAGCAAAGAAATGGGCCAGAGCCAACTGAGATATTCCTGGTATCATTCAGAAACTGGAATGCAATTGGTGCAACCCTTCATATAAGTTCTGTTTTTAAGAAAAGGTTTTGCAAAGGCAGTTCCTCTGATGTAAAGTAGCTGGATAGTTTCACAATACATTAACTAGCTTGTAGCACAGTAGTTAATATTTCCTTAAAGAATTGGGGAACGTTCACGCTACCATTTTTTTAACAATTTCTATTGCATTTTTGACATGGGATAAATAAACAGAACTGGCAATATTACAAAAATGGTCCCCTAAACATTTTTGTCATCCCCCAAGTAATATCAACACATAGCTGAAATTTAAATATCACTTCCATCTGTGCTTTTTTCTCTGCTAATAATCAAATTGCAGACATCAAGAGGAAAGGAAAGGAAAGGAAAGGAAAGGAAAGGAAAGGAAAGGAAAGGAAAGGAAAGGAAAGGAAAGGAAAGGAAAGGAAAGGAAAGGAGAGGAGAGGAGAGGAGAGGAGAGGAGAGGAGAGGAGAGGAGAGGAGAGGAGAGGAGAGGAGAGGAGAGGAGAGGAGAGGAGAGGAGAGGAGAGGAGAGGAGAGGAGAGGAGAGGACCCTTAACTTGTTCTGAAAAGTAGGCATATCCATTTGAAACCATTCTGGAGTGATCTGGAATCTAATTTCAATTCTTAAAAGTGTTGAATTGGTGTAATTGCTACCATATAAACATGTTATATTGTATATGAGTCTATTTTAGCAAGCAGCAAAAATAATAATGTACTTTTAAAAGGAGTGTGAAATGCTTCTGCCAAGATATAAAGCTGCACAGAAGTAATATGTGAATATGGCACTTACTGCTCTCCTGACTTAATGAAGGCTCTTGAGCTCCACATCACAAGAACAGGCAATCCAGCATTAACTGTAAGGAACACTGGAAATATTTCTTCTTTTGTAATATATCTGATGTTCTCCTGCAAGAACTTATTTTGCAGCTGGCACAATAACCTCATTTCCTTTTGTTAAATATTTAGGTGTTGATCCAGCTTCAGTAATATATAAGTGCTAAAACACGAAAGTCTGTGAATGCTAGAACTGTGGGGAGAAAAGATGGGCACATAGTCAACCATTGCACTCTGACAGACGTTGAGTATCCACCCATGATTCATAGTGTAATGAATAAGATGTGCATAAAACTTATATTTTGCAGATCACTTGAGCTCAGGTGGGATACATGTATGGAAATGCAAGTTGGATTCATGCATTGCACTAGGTAGCCCTAATTTGTTAACAATGGCTTCTTGAATAAGCCACAATTCTGCAATTATGGATGGTAAATTATCTACCACAGTTTGGAAACCACAATGAATAGGTTCACACAACACACTAAGCCAAAACTAAACAGATTACAGCATGACATAGTATAGTACGTGAAAAGAGCCATGGGATTTTCTAAATAAAGTGTTTCTGATGCAGGTGCTCTGCCTCATTCATGGAGTTTTATGGTAGATCCAGATGTTACATGCCTTTTGAAGCACCATTATATTTCCTCTCTTTTTTCCTCCCTAGATTTCCATTTAAGAGGAAAAGACAAGCAGTTATAGAATGGCTTGAAGATTTGGAGTAGGAGAAGTCATCTATCTGAAAGCTTTCACAACTTGACTGCTTATGTTTAAAAAATGGGTCCTGTACAAATTTGCGGATTATTTGCTTTTTGGAAAATTTCTTCCTTAATTCATTGATCTCTCTCTCTCTCATCTCAATTCAATACACTTTACTAGTATACAATACTTATTTACACATCAGTTCTACAAAGTGAATAGGAAGAAATCCCATTCCAAATGATTCAGCTACTGAAATAGTTGAGGAAAAACAAGCTCAGCTATCAGTCCAGTAGTGAGATGAGACAAGTGAAACCCAGGAAAATCAAATGCCAAGGAATGGATCAGGAGCATGAAGTTTTCCTCTCAGATGGGATTTTAAAAAAAAGAGGGAGTAGGTTCCTGTCTTGAGGCTGGCAGAAAGCCAGGTAAGAAAAGATGCCTCAACCCATTGAGATCCTGGTTGGAGACTTAGGAATGGCCCAGAGAATTAAGGGCTGGTAAAGCTGGTGTGGATTAGAATGATTTTCTTTTAAGTTGAGCTGTGGGACGTTTGTTATCACGTGCATCCACAGGAAGGAGGGAAAAGGGGAAAATGATGAAACAGGCACCCATGCTTTGCCTATTACATGCTTGGGTGTGATGTCACGATGCAAGTATGAACGGTGGAGTCTGTCTTGTGGCACTACACCATTGTGGCTAGCTGCAGACATCTATGTTCTCTTGTATGTGTGTGTGGGAGAGAGAGAGTGCGAGGGAGGGAGGAATTCTGGCCAGAGAACCAGCAGTTGAATCAACCTGTCCAGAAGTCATCATTTCTTTCTTCTTCTTTGTGTCTTTTTAAATCCCTTCTAGTTCTTTAACCTTGATGTTCATAATAAACAATTGAATATTTAAGGAATCACTGATACTAATTCTGAGGAAAGCCTTTTGCACATTTTTCTACCCTCCAGTCAGGATACTGATGAAAGGAGGATTATTGCTTTCTTCCTTCCAAATAAACCAGGATAGAGAGGGATTTCTCTGGAAAAAAGTGGTGGCAGCATTATTAAAGTGGCTCTTCGCAGACATTGTGGTCCAGCAGTGTTGTGGTAATGGATTTAGAACCAGTGGGGTCCAACCCATCATATCATATTATATGTGTATTTGTGTAGGCCCTATACACCTAGCAGTCACATACTTAACTAATGTACCAACACAATTGTCTTTCTGTCAATTCCATCTCCTGATAGGGATATAGAAAAGTTTGCCAAAGATCCTGCTGAGAGCAGATTTGGTTTTCACTTGTAGCAGATTCATGACAGGATGAACAGTAGGAGGGATCAGTCCAGCTAATGTTCATCTTGCAAGAGAGGGGGGGGGAGGGGAAGGAGGGAGGGAGGGAGGGAAGAAAGGAAGAAAGGAAAGAGAGAGAGAGAGAGAGAAAGAAAGAAAGAAAGAAAGAAAGAAAGAAAGAAAGAAAGAAAGAAAGAAAGAAAGAAAGAAAGAAAGAAAGAAAATCCAACACAATATGGTAGAGGCACTTGGGCTTTTCTTTTCACAGCAAAAGTGAAAAGAAAAATGCCAAGTGTAGAATTCTCTGAACAGACTATTTCTCCTTTGCAGCACTTCCTGGAATGACAAACTGATCACACAGTGTATAGTTGCACGGTCTGCCTAGGAAGACCATGGAAACAGCCTTTGCACAGGTCCCCTGCTGCACTGAGTATACATGGCAATTTTATTATGAAAGGAAAAGGAAAAAATCAGCCACCTTATACGGGTTCAGAAATAAACTGTCCAGAGAAGGTATGCCAGGAGTTTTAGTAAAAAAAACATTCCCCATGCACTACACACATATCCATTGGTGTAAAACTCTGCCATGCAAATTGACAAAAAAATAACAAGACTCAGATTTACACCAAACTATTTTTCCCATCTTTTGAACCCCTTCTTATCCCAAATACTATTTTTCCTCTTTATTTGTTGCTATCCCTTGTGTTCTCATAGTTTACTATTGGAATGGTGATATGCCTTTCAATCACTATCGATTCAACTGAAGAGGACAATTTAGTGTAATGTAGCATTGACATTATCTACATTCCTTCAGATTAGCATTCCCAGTCTGGTGCCCTGCCCCACCCCCAGACTGGTAGCACAATTGCCAGCATGCCCATCCAGCACTAATATTGGCTGTGGGACTGGGCATTACATCTGGAATGCACCACAGTAGAGAAAATTGCTCTGCTCAAAGCACTCCTTCAGTGTTTTGCATCCATTTCACATTATTCTATTTCAGTGTTTCTCAACCTTAGCAACTTTAAGATATGTGGACTTCAACTCCCAGAATTCCCCAGGCAGCATGGGATTTCTGAAAGTTGACGTCCACATATCTTAAAGTTGCTAAGGTTGAGAAACACTGTTCTATTTTATTAAAACAATGTATCATTAAATTAGATTGTATTAAACATAATGACTGTTCTTGCCCACTTCTTTGTATCAGCCTATGTTTTTAGTTGCAGTCCACAAGACACTGCTCAAAAGCAGATTGTATCCCTTGACCCAGAATAAGATAGTTACTTTTAATGCATAACTTAGTGTGCTTTGCAAACCCAGTTCATTCACTAAATTTTGGTTAAGTAACAGTTATGATTTAATACAAAGCATTCAGTCCAGCCATTGTGTGTGAAACAAGCCTAGGAAAAGGGGAAGACTGGGCTGAAAAAGATCGTAATAAGAAATATTAGGAAAAATGGAGCAACAAAAAGAATGGCATTGGATCACATCCTACAGACACAACTCTTAACAGATATCAGTGATATGAATGATGAAAGTTTTCTCTAGAGGCTTTGAAAAACTGAGTCACTCTTTTGCAAATTTGCAAGTATTACAATTATCATTAGTACAGGACAAAGCAAGAAAGAGTGTGCCTTCAATCATATATTGATCTTACATACACATCACAAATACCAGGTATTCAAGATGACATTTACCAAGCACTCCTATGATGTTCTGCCTACTTCCTGAGCAGTAAGTCTCATTTTGTGTACAGAGTATGGGAAGTGTTCAGAACTTCTGGGACAACACTGATATAATAGGAGAGTACAACTTGAGGCTCAGCTTCACATGGAGCCCCTAAAAGCCTTTTTTGCATCCCTCACATTGAGAGGTGCCAAAAAAACATTGCTGGATTTCTTGTCCTGTTTCCCCTTTTCCTCCCCCCCCCACCCCATAAAACCTTTTTTCACTGTGAAAGGTGCGATGTTTAAAATAATCTACTACTACCTATTAAACCAAAAGTCACTAACTGGCACTACTATGATTGGTGGATCATTGGCTTGCGGACTTAGCCATCTCTCAAAACTCACTCCAGGACCCACTGAGTCTAACCCAAGCAAAACAGGAGTGTCTTTTGACTGCACTCCCACTTTTTCTGTGCAAGACTGATCAGTTTAAACCCATGTTGTGGGTCCTCTTCTAAGTTACCCTGACCTCCCAAAGTCATGGCCCACAGTTTGAATCTCTGCTGTAACGTGTGCCAAAAATAAGGTTACAATGAGTTTTTAAAAGCAAAGGAAACTCACAAAGGAAAAGAAATGTTGCAACAATGGATAGTTCTTAAAACTAAAGAAAAGACGGATTTTTAAAGCAGTTTAGGTCTACCCATGGGACCGCAGGAGAGCATGAATGCTTTCCTCTTATATATAAAGTCCGGAATTTCTCTCAAGGACGCCCAGCTTTTCCACCTGACTCTTAATTCTCAGGAATTGCGCCTGGACCTAGAGCCATGTTGCTGAGCCTCGGACCGCTAGAGGGCGTGCCAGGGCCACAGCAGTTTCCTGCCCTGCTCGCGGAAAGAATGGATGTACCGCTCAGGGAAAGAGAACGAGAGGCGTGTTGCGCGTTTCCCTGTTCTTGAGAACAACAATTTCTCCTTATATAAGCGATGCATTTATAGGTCATATTTCCTTGCTTACTGCCTCGTTCGTAACACTGAACCTGGGGACAACTGCAGCTTCAGCTTAACATCTTCTTTTTCAAAGAGGCAAAGGGACTGAAAAGCGCAGAAACAAGCAAACTAGAGGAATGTCTCTGTGCTGTTTTATAGCACTTTGCAAGATTTTAAGGTACACACAGGCGTGTATGTGCATGTGTGTGTCTGCATTATATATAACTTAGACACCTACCTCAGGGATCACCTAACAGGGAAAATACAACCCATCTGCTCCTGTTTTTGTTTTTATATTTAGAAATGACAAAACAGGGATTGTGAGTGGCATCTAATAGCTGAAGTCCACATTTGTGCTGGTAAATCTGAAATAAAAGTATCTCCTCAACATTTGGGATGGCTGCAAAGAAGCTTTGCAGACTCAGAAAAGGAAAAGCGGGCATGAAGTTGACTGGAATCCACGGGGGAAGTGCGAATTGCCGAGCCCCTCTTACCACAGAGCTGATGAAACAACTGAACCTCTACATTGTTTATTTGGGCGAGGTGGGGGCGGGAGTTTTCTTCCGCCGCCACGTCCTTCTAATAAATGAAATGAAAAAGCAACATTATTGGGCCACCTGCTTCTGATTCCTAATTGTGGCAACTTAATTCTGAAATTGTTTATTAGCTGCATAATATTGGAGCCATTAAAAATATGGAGAAGCCATTAAGTTCTTTAAAACGCTGCACTGGGTAAGAGAGTGCAGCTTAGTATTAATGTTGTATTTTGATAAAGTAACTTTTCTACCAAGGAAATGGGCTAAAATTAAATTTCTGTCTACAGGGAAGAAAAGGAAATCAGTGATAAAGAAAAGGAAAAAACAGCAGGGGCATAGTATTATTGAAACCTCCTAAAAAATGTCATCCCAGCTGTTCTTGGGAATGTTCAGCTATATTTTGGCAAAGAAAATATGTTTCCTCTGCAAATGGTAAGAAACTTTTCCTGCAAATTGAAGAAGACTCGTTTAACATTTTGTACAGTACATGGGTGTGCAGTGAACATAGAGGTGTTTTCTAAGGATATTTTCTCATGTTTGCTTAATAATATAGCATGATAACAATAAACAATCAATACCAGTATAAAATATCTGGGTATTTTAGTGCTGTGAGAGAGATACGCACAGAGAGAGTGTGAGCATTTAGTATCTCTTGGCAATGGATGCTTGAAGTATATAAGCACCCCACATGTCATTGTTCTCATTTGATCAACTCTTTTCTTTCCTTATTTTCATTTATTTATATATGTATTTGTTGGCATGTGGGAATTTTTAAGCATACAACAAGTATAGAAATGTATATTTCAATATTTATTTTCTGTGTTTTGATACATAGTGGCTTGGTTATTCATCTGCCTATCTACCAACCAAGAATTAAACACAACAGGAATTCTAGTTTATTAATTTGAATAAGTAATTTGAAACTTTCTCATTGATCGACATTTTTAAAAAATGAACCTTTAACATGAGATTTTCAGAAGTACTTACAAAAATATGGAGGGCATGCACAATCAGAAACATCATTCATATTTTTTTATATATATGTAAGTTGGAATGCCTCTTCTAAGTTGATGCATTCTGCAACATGGGTATCTAAGCAACAAATGTAAAAGCAAATAATGCTCTCCTTCAGAAATGGATTAATATGTAAATATCACAAACACATGTATTCTGATATACCCACTTCATGTCAGCATGTCAATATTTTCATATTTTATCTCTTTTTTAGTACTGGCTGCAATGACATTATTTAAACTCAATGATGATTGAGCTAGTAGCTGTATTATTCCATAAGTACATACACTGTATGCTTTTATCATACACACATACTGCGGGAGTTTAGGGGCCAGACCAAAGAAAATTGGGTTCAGGTCTCCTGTCATACTGGGTGACTTTCAGCTGTTAGTTCTCAGTTCAATCTACCTGAAAGGCTTGCTGTTGTTCTGGGAATAAAGTCACAGGAGATCCCCCCCCCCCATTAAAGCAGGATAAAAATTCAGTAACAAAATAAATATATGTTTCTATAACGGAAAAAAAAAGTATTTTACATAACAATTTGTAATCATAAATAAAAAATACAAAGTAATTATGTTTTTATGTTTTGTTACAATGACAAATCATCTTAAACTCAGTTTAAATATCTGGTACACACCTGGTTTTCCTGTTAGAGTGTTCCTAACATTCTTAGTAGCAGACTAAAAAGATAATAATAAATAAAGAATTCAGTTTCTTCAGAGCAAACTGTTTCCTCGATGTCTATGTTCTATTCATTTTGGTGAGAAAGGAGATATTTTCTTAAAAGTGCAAATCTCAGCATCAAAAATAAAATAAAATTTAGCTTGTCAAGGGTTGAAGCTGCCCCTGGCCTTCCATCATCAGCAAAAGCCCTATAAATTTGAAACTAGACAAAGTTAAAATGTCTGTCATCAAAACCACTTTCCTGTCACATTTTTCACTACACTGTGGTGCCCAAATCTCTATTTACATAACTTCCTTGATTGGTTGGGAAGCAATTATAAGAGTATACATAGAATGGGTAATGAAGAAATCTATATACAGCAGAATTCAACAAACCTTTGGACATGTGACCCCTTTTTCCTTCTTTGGTGAAACCACAGAAAGGAAATGATGTCTTTATTTTGCTTGTGCTATCCAGGAATTGTGAACCTGTAGTATTCTATACTGCTTAATTACAGTTCCCAGCACCTTTTACCATTACCCATCTTTAGTACCCATCAATAAAATAAATTAACTAGTGGCACCATATAGGGAGAAAAACTCTATCCAGTAGAGGGTTTTTTTGTACAGGCACAGAACAAGGTAAGTTAAAACAAAAAAATACTAGCTAAGTTAACTCCATGCTGAATTTCAGATGAGAACAAGAAGGAGGCCAAGAAGTGCCATAGTTCAGCATAACAGCATATGTGTTGCATACAGAGGTCCCAGGCTCAGTCCCTGGCACCTTCAGTGGGGACCTTGTGTCCATCAGATGGGATGTTGTTGGACTCCAGATTCACATCAGCCCTAGCTGTTTGTCAAGAATAATGGTAATTATAATCCAACATCTGAAAGACATACATGCCTCACCCTTGTATTAAAAGGCTTTAATGCAGTAGAACTGGAGGAGACAATTATCTGACACTTTGGAGAGACAGTACCACTGAGCAGATGATACTAGGCTTAATGGACCAATGATCTGATTCATTACTTAAAGCCAATTCAATCTGTTCTTCAGTGGTGGCTGTTTCATTAGGTCCCACTAACTTCAGGCTAATATTCACACCTGTTATGTCTGACAACATCCGCTTTGAGAAATGATTGCACCAAGCAAGGATTTAACCTTTTGCACTTCCCAATCTGCAAATAGGACCTTTCACTCTATGATCTACTGGTGACTACCCTTTCACTAATTACAAATAGCAGCTACCCAGATGGATAAAATCGCAAAGAAGATGGTTAGTATACTGGACAACAAACATTTGAATGTAACAAACAGTGAACCTCTGTGTGATTGTTGTAGAAAGATGAACTGAAGGTAGATTTTTATAAATGTTCCAGTTTTTGCTATGAGGCAGAAGAGATTCTGATATCCAAATAAGAACACCTCCTTAAATCAGCATTTTCTAGGGGAGCACTGTCAAGACTAATTCAGCAGTTCATTATACATAAACTAAAAGATTTTGATCCTCCTCCTTTAGTTGCCTGGTCCTCTTTAATTCCAAACACAAAATATTTGCAGGCTTATCAGCAATTCCACTGTAGGATATATTGATTGTATATAATAAAAATCTTTGTTCCTGGACCAACCTACTGCATACCTGTTCCCTAACCCTCCGGACATTTTCTTAAATTTGCTGCTTATTCTGAAAAACTGTTTTAATTAGTTGCAACCTGCTCATTTTCTTTGTTATCCACAGATCACTTCAAATACCTTGATCTGCAGTTCCTCCTGTTTGTTTTTTCTCGCATTATCCTGACCTCA